>NC_061868.1:43861773-44073057 GCF_907164915.1 Impatiens glandulifera
CCAAGGCAATCTCTGCAGCTATCAGATCCCTCCGCAGTAAGGAGATCCAGCCGCGTCGCCGGAAAACCTCCCCTTAGCTACAAGGAAGTGAGCTCTCTTTTTCTATGTTTCTCTCCCCCCTTCCTCTTTAGTTTTTTTGCAAGATTGACTGATTTCTAGTTTTTCAATAGGACCCAATAGAACCACTAGGGAGGTTCAAAAGGTTAGTACATCCCATCTTGATATATAGTCCAAATCTTGAATCTTTCATTAAAACAAAAAATGATGACTGTATTTTGTTTCTTATGGATTCTAGTTGTAGAGGTTATATGAATAACCCAAGGGATATGTTGAATCGAGTTTTTGCATCAAATGAGGAAAGAATGTACTCGTTAGCTAAGGCAGAGGAGTTGCAATCAAGTTTGGAAATGGGTATGCCAAGCTTTGTGAAACCTATGCTTAAATCTCATGTGACTGGTGGGTTTTGGCTGGTAAGTTTCATCACTCTCTGTAAAGTCTTAACAAATGAAAAAAAAAACAAAACATAGCAATTCATTGAGTTTGATGTGATTTTTAGGGTCTTCCTGTCTACTTTTGCCATCAAAACCTTCCAAAAGATGATAAGATCATAACCTTGACGGATGAGAATGGAAATGAATGGTCCACTAAGTATCTTCTCAGAAAAACTGGACTTAGTGGTGGCTGGAAAGGTTTTGCAGTTGATCATGAATTAGTTGATGGAGATGCATTGGTTTTCCAATTGACCAGTCCTACAGACTTCAAGGTGATTTGTTTTTTCTTACACTTTTGTAGAAATAATCAAAATTTGATTCAATTTAATACGTTCCTTTTGTTCTAAAGGTGTACATTATAAGGGTTAATCAAGCTAATGATAGCGACGAGTCTTCTTTGGATGTTACAAATGGTCATGACAATGCAAAGTGAAATGGAAAGCTTGTTGTTGTAAATTGGTTGCTAAGAGGTATAACTGTCATCAAAAGTGATTGTTTCTTTTCAATTCTTTGGTTAATTCATAACTCATACTTGTATTATTTCCACTGGTTACATATGACAGGATGTGATGTGATGTTATGTTGTAATCAAGATCTGGATTCACTAATCAAGAATTTTGGAGATGCTAATGGAGAATTTTATGCTTATGACCTTTTATTGGATGTATCCTCTCTTTTTGTTCTTTTTCTTAAGAAGGGCTAGTAGTTTATCTAATGTAATAATTATGGTCCGGGACAATAATTTAGTGGGTTGAGACATTATTAGCTTTATTGTTGTAAAAATATGTAGAAGAAAAGAAGAAAACTAGAAGTATTATTGAATGTCTCAGTATTAATTTCACTAAGAAAATCGTAAGTTGAAACGGGTATAATTGTATGAGAATTCAATAAGAAACCGCCAGAATAAATTAATTTCCTATAAGAAATGTTGAAGATATAAAAGTTTGTTTCTTAGTTAATTTTGAAATATCATTGAACTCTATATATGGATTTTCAATAACATGAGGTATAGGGGTCAGCATCTTTTCAACTTGCCTGATTGAAGTAATAGAGCAAATATTTTAACCAAAGCTTTGACCCCTTTTTTGCTCCCTTCTAGCAAACTAACAACTATTAAAGGCAAGCTTGGTGTTTTTGTTCATGCATATTATAAACCTTAAACTATTAGAGTGAAAGAATGGAGAAGATCATTAGCTCAGGAGTATGTTTTGTGACTATGCTTTTGCTTTTAACTCATTGTCTAGTAATCGAAGCTCAAACATGTAGACCGAGTGGAAGAATCATAGGTAAGAAACCTCCTTCGAATCAATGCAACCAAGAGAATGACTCTGATTGTTGTATTCAAGGAAAACCTTACACGACTTACAAATGTTCACCGTCGATTACAAGTAGTACTAAGGCGGTCCTTACTCTCAACAGTTTTCAGAAGGGTGGGGATGGGGGAGGCCCATCTGAATGTGACAACCAATATCACTCGGACGACACTCCTGTTGTTGCATTGTCCACCGGATGGTACAACAACGGGAAGAGGTGCCTTAATGATGTTATTGTTAGTGCAAATGGAAAAAGTGTAAGGGCAAAAGTGGTGGACGAGTGCGATTCAACAATGGGATGCGATAGCGATCATGACTATCAGCCCCCGTGTCCCAACAACATTGTAGATGCGTCTAAAGCTGTGTGGAAAGCTTTGGGAATTCCTGAAGGAGATTGGGGCGAGCTCGATATTACATGGACAGATGCTTGAGGACATTTCAACACTATGGTTTATCTTAAACATGTCACACCTACTTTATTATGTTACCCCATGTCATTTTGTTGAATGTGTGTTAACCAATGTTCCAACAATCCAACCATGTTTATAAAGAAGTATATGTATTGTTACATCATCTATAATATAAATTAATGTATTCAAATGATAAATATTATCTAAAATAAGTAAACTATTTTTCTTGTGATTATGAACTTAAAATTATAGTACTTTATATATTTATAATAATTTTCACCCATCTCACCACTTATATATAATTTGTCCTTTTTATTATTCTTCCTCCTTTTAATTCAACTATATCAAAATAAGCAAACAATGAAAAATTAAAAATAGATAATCAAAATAAAGAGCCAATCATCCAAAACATTATTATAGTCATAATAGTTTAGGATTTAAGCTTTAGTACTCTAATTATCTCTTAATTTATATGAGAAGAAAAAGGTAAAATAACTCATTGAAAATTGATTGTTTTTAATATAATTGATGAGGTTGATTTATTGAATAAACAACTTTTGAATAATGTATTGAAAATTGGAATGAACAATTTAATGTGTATCTTAATGGCTGAGTTGTTCAATAAATATATTAGATGTATTCAAAGCACATTTATGATAACAAATATCAAAACAATAAAAATTAACATTTCAAAAGAAAAGTTACTAGTAACTTAAAAAAATTAAATTTAGTTCAAATAATAAAAGTCTTGTTAAAAAGACTAAAATTTTTAAGTTCAATGTTAAATTTTAATGGAGTTTTAACTTAATATATATATATATATATATATATATATATATATATATATATATATATATATATATAAAAGACAATGACAATTAAATAACTACCTTTCCTTTTTTTATTTATCATTTAGGGTAGAAATATTGGCTACAATTTTGTTTTTACTACAAGGCAATGAATTCAATTCTAGCTTTTGAATTACACATCAAACCATCGGTTCATCTTGCCTAAATAAACCAATTATATAAACCAAAGTTGACCTCTTTGTTGATCTCTTCTAGTAAAGTGCCAAATCATTAGCATTTTCAAATAATTTTCTAACTATTGTTAAATTGATAAGACCCTATAAAAGCCAAGCCTGGTGCACTAGTTTTGCATACTATCAACCTAAAACCATTACAAAGGGAGAGAATGGAGAAAATCATCAACTCAAAAACATGCTTTGTGGCTTTGCTTTTGCTTTTAACTCATTGTCTTGTAACCGAAGCTCAAACATGTAGACCGAGTGGAAGAATCATAGGCAAGAAACCGAGTGGACAATGCAACCGAGAGAATGATTCCGACTGTTGCATCCAAGGGAAACCTTACAAGACCTACAAATGTTCACCACCAATTACAAGTAATACTAAAGCGGTACTAACTCTCAACAGTTTCCAGAAGGGTGGTGATGGGGGAGGCCCATCTGAATGCGACAACCAATATCATTCAGACGACACCCCTGTCGTGGCACTATCCACTGGATGGTACAACAATGGGAAAAGGTGCCTAAATGACGTTATTATAAGCGCAAATGGAAAAAGTGTAAGGGCAAAGGTGGTGGACGAGTGCGACTCCACCATGGGATGTGATAGCGATCACGACTATCAACCCCCTTGTCCTAACAACATTGTAGATGCCTCCAAAGCTGTATGGAAAGCTTTGGAAATCCCTGAAGGAGACTGGGGTGATCTCGATATCACATGGACCGATGCTTGAGTACTTCTCAACATTGTGACAAGCTGAACTTTTATATATATGTGTCTACTCCAAAGTATACTACTTTATGTTATACTATGCTTATTTTTATGGTTATGTGATGTCTTTATGTAAGTCTTGTTTTTACTGAAAAAATTTAAATACAATATATGTTTGTCAAAAATTGATTTCCTTGGTTTCATTCTTGTAAACCACCTTTATATCTTTGTTTTTAAGTGATCCATTATAAAAGTTAATTAAGTCAATACAAATATTGTTAGGAGAAGATTTATCATATATAAAAGTTTTTGGTTACAACTAAGAGTAACATTAAAACGATAAACAACATTGTGGTCATATAAAACTATATCATAGAACTAAAACACCTCTTTAGCTATAGTTATAAATAGTTACATATTTAGCAACCATCAATTCATAACTCTTTTCCACTGTGATTTTTTTGAGATAGTTTGAAGACTATTAGACAATTAAAGACTTGCTATAATAAATTGACACTAATATTATTGATTTAGAAAAAGTGTATGTCTCCCTAAAGAATAAATTAAGAATAGTTGAGCAATCAATCGTATTTACATTGTTGATCTTTTTTGAAATGATAAATTGCTCCATAAATTTTTAAGAGATCGCAATATAAATACTAAAATTTCTACGTTAAAATTGGTTAAATTCAAGTTATGATAATAATTGTTAAGATTAAGGGGACTATGACTGTGGATTGTGAGACTAGTTCTCTTTTAATTCAAAAAAATATAAAAATAATACTGATTAAGATCGATTGAAATACAGCTTAATAAATCAACCAAAATTTACTAAACACATTACATTTATGATTGTAACTAACAGAATTAGAAGAAAATAAACTTCAACAAGACTTATATGAACTTTAAAACACATGTGAAATCTTTTATTAATTTTAAATAAAAGTTATTAAAACAATCTACCACTCCAAAAAGATATCATTTATTTCTCGGTAAATATAGAAAAAAATGTGAAACATATTGTGTATAGTTATTAACCTATACTAAGAGACTAAAAGTCACCGAGAATTTACTTAAACGTCTTAAGTTGAAATAAAAATATTATTAAATCAAACCAACTTCTTAAATAAATAAATAAATCTGATTAAGATATTTTAAATCATTTATGGCAGAAATTTTGGCAAGAATTTTGTTTTTGCACATGAAAGCGTTGCAGAGGATACAAGGCATTGAATTGAAATATGGATTTTTCAAAACTAATCGATATGTTTAACTTGCGTGATTGAAGCAACAAAACCATTATTATATAAATTAACCAAAGTTGACCCCTTTCTTGATCCATTAAAGCAAACTGCCAATTAAATCATCAAAAATCTTTTAAATAATTTGCTAATTAACTCCTATAAAAGCCAAACATTGTGCACTTCATTTCTTACTATCTCAACCTTTAAGTTTAAAGAAATAGAGCAATATAGAGAATGATGAAAATCATCAACTCAAAAACATGCTTTGTGGCCTTACTTTTAGAAGAAAGATAGTAAGAAGATAAGATAGAGAGAAGATTAGAATTGATATTGTGTATATTATTGATAAACAATAGACATATATATATACATGAAATGGGAAAATGAAAAGTCTAAGACTATGAAAAGCTAAGAATATAAAAAGCTAGAAATACGAAAAGTTTTTAAATAATAAATGAGGAATTAATTATTTGGTTTAATATCCTCCCGCAAACGAAACGGAGTGGCACACACCGTGAGTTTGTCACGTAATAGAGCAAAACGGTTTGTCGCAAGTCCTTTGGTGAGTATATCTGCAATTTGATTATCAGTAGGTATGTACCGGATGGTGAGAGATTTTTGAGCAACACGTTCACGGACAAAGTGAAAATCAATCTCTATATGTTTTGTACGAGCATGGAAGACAGGATTGGCGGTGAGAAAGGCAGCACCAATATTATCACACCAGAGAGTGGGAGGTTGAATGAGAGAGACACGAAGTTCTTGTAGTAGAGATTGAAGCCAAATGAGTTCAGCAGTGGCATGGGCTAGAGCTCGGTATTCAGATTCTGTGCTAGATCGAGCAACAACCTGTTGTTTCTTGGAATTCCACGAGATAATATTATCACCCAAAAATATGCAATAACCTGTTGTAGAACGCCGGTCGTCAGGACAACCAGCCCAATCAGAGTCAGAAAAGGCAGAAAGTTCAATTGATGATGATGGACGAATAAGAAGTCCATGATGAGACGTGTTACGAAGATAACGAATAATTCTTTTTACAGCAGTCCAATGAGTGGTAGTAGGTGACTGCATAAATTGACAAGCACGATTAACAGCAAATGAAATATCTGGTCGAGTATTAGTTAAATATTGTAAAGCTCCAACAGTACTGCGATAGAGAAATGGATCAGGGAGAATGTCACCATCATGTCGAGATAAGGATGACCCAGAAGATATTGGGGTATGAAGAGGTTTTGAGTCACTCATATTGGCTCGAAGGAGAATGTCTTTAATATATTTGGATTGAGATAGAAAAATACCAGAGGTAGAACGATGAACTTCAAAACCAAGAAAGTAGTGTAGTGGTCCCAAATCTTTGATGGGAAAAAGATTGTTGAGTTGAGAGATAATGGAGGAGATGTGAGAAGAGGAGTTGCTAGTAAAGATGATATCATCCACGTAAACAAGAAAAAATGATGTAGTATTGGGAGAGTGATGAATGAATAAAGATGTATCGTTTTTGGATTCATGAAAACCAAGGGAAAGAAGAGCAGTTTTCAGAGTAGTATGCCATTCACGAGGGGCTTGTTTGAGACCATAGAGGGCTTTGTGAAGTTTGCACACATGGTTAGGATAATCAGGATGAATACAACCAGGCGGTTGAGACATAAACACTTCTTCCTTGAGAGTTCCGTGTAAAAAGGCATTGCTGACATCAAGTTGATGAATTGGCCATTGTTGAGTGACAGCAAGAGATAAGATAGTCCGGATAGTAGTATGTTTTACAACCGGGCTAAAAGTCTCTAGATAATCAATGCCTTCTTGTTGATGAAAACCTTTTGCAACTAACCGAGCTTTGTGTCGTTCAATGGAACCATCAGCTTTTTGTTTGACTTTAAAAATCCATTTGCACCCCACAATATTCTGAGAGGATTGAGGAACAAGAGTCCACGTCTTGTTTTGAATGAGGGCATTAAACTCATTTGCCATAGCAGAACGCCATTGGGGATCTTTGTTGGCAGCGGAAAAACATGTTGGTGGAGAGATGGAGATTGTGGCAAGATTTGCATTATGAAGAGCACGAGTTTTAGCACGTGTGATCATATGATGAGAAGAGCATTCCGGAGCATGAATGGCGGTGGAGAGCCCACGTGTATGAATGGGTGAGTTAGGTGAGTTGTCTAGTGAAGGTAGATTATTGGTGGTTGGTGATGGTGGGGGTTCATATGATGAGGAATTAGATGAGGTTGAGGGTTCATATGAAGAGGAATGAGATGATGATGGTGTTTCATTAATTGGTGAATTAGATAGGGTGATTTGGGGAGAAGTAGAAGTAGGTAATGGAGATGATGGGATGGTTGTTTGAGATGTGGGGATAGGTATATTTATGAATGATATTGGTGATGGTGGTTCAGATGGAGGATTGGTTTGGTTTGATAGAGTTGAAAAAGGGAATGTTTGCTCATCAAAAGTAACATGCCGTGAAATGTAGATACGGCCAGTAGGAATATGTAGACATCGATATCCTTTATGATCGGGACTGTAGCCAATAAACGTGCACCGAATGGATTTAAAGTCCATTTTGTGTTGATTGTATGGTCTCATTAGAGGATAACATGCACATCCGAAAACCTTCATAAATGCATAATCAGGTGTTCGTTTATACAAACATTCATATGGAGACTTATTCCTCAAGACGGGTGTAGGAAGTCGGTTGATGAGAAAAGCAGCAGTGAGACAAGCATCATCCCAATATTCATATGGCATGGATGATTGAGCTATTAATACTTGATATATCTCAGTTAGATGACGGATTTTCCGTTCAGCAACACCATTCTGTTCGCTTGTGTATGGACAAGAAAGACGATGTTGAATTCCATTGAGTTCAGTTAAGGATCCAAAATTACGGTATTCACCACCCCCGTCAGTTTGAAGTATTTTGATCTTCTTGTTGAACTGATTTTCTACCAAAGCTTTGAATTTCGTAAATGTAATTAAAACATCGGATTTCTTTTGGATGGGATAAACCCATGTGAAGCGGCTAAAGTCATCAACAAAATGAACAAAGTAGCGGCAACCTGAGTTTGAAAAAACCGGAGATGGACCCCATACATCAGAATAAATTAAATCAAGTGGAGCATTAGTTCGTGACGATGAGACATTGAAAGGCAATTTATGTGCTTTCCCTAACTGACAAGCTTCACAAAATGGAACATTTTTATTTCCAATTATTGGTAACATGAAACGTGAAATAAGAAATGATGTGGTTGAAGCTGATGGATGCCCCAAACGATGATGCCATGTTGTTGCTGATGATCGGGTGCCAATAAGAGCTTGTTTATTTGTAGGTGCCGGAGAAAGATAATATAGCCCGTCTTTAAGTTTGCCCCGAAGTACCTCTATCTTCGTATTGCGGTCCTTTACCGAACAATATGATGGATGAAATTCAAAGAAGACGTTATTATCGGCAGTAAAACGAGCAATGCTCAAAAGATTTTTCGATATGTGAGGTACATGCAAAATATTTCGTAAATGTAGTGGTTTTGGCACAGAATTAATCTTGGAGTTGCCAATATTAGAAATTGACAAAGACTCACCATTACCAACAATTATTTTTTCATTACCTTGATAAGGAGAATGAGTATGAAGGTTTTCCAGATCAGAAGTAATATGATCTGATGCACCCGAATCGGCGTACCAAGCGGGGTCGGAGATAACCGTTGTTGATGCCATCATTGCTGTATGAGGATTACTAGGCATAAAATTCTGATCAAATCGACGACGACAATTGGTGACTGAATGCCCAAAAATGTTACATAATTGACATTGTATATGAGCACGACAATTGTTGGAAGTGTGACCAGTTTTATCACATGTATTGCATTTTGGTCTATTATTTCCTGCGTTACGATTTTCAAAATTTTGACGATTCCCAGAAAAATTATTGTGTCCATTATAGGACTGTTTGCTAGGCCCATTATAACCATTGTTGGACCTATTATTTTTCAGCCCAATCATGCTTGACCTATCAACGCCAGACCCAAGAATGCTTTGTTCGTTAGATCCACCATGTCCATTAGAAGAGGAATATTGATGGTTTCTGAAAGAAGATGAAAAGCCTCGTGATTGCCCTTTCGAGTTCCATCCGCGACTGTTTTCTTTAATAACAACATTCGCTGATCTATTTGAGACGTTAGAATGAGAGAGTTCGAGACGTTGTTCTTGATTTAGAAGAAGCCCCGTGAGATCTTCAATGCTCACTGGTTCAACTCGTGTTGTTACAGCAACAACAAGGGAATCATATTCAGGGCCGAGGCCACTAAGAACGTAGGTAAGGAGATCCAAATCAGAGACTTTTTCGCCGATAGAGGCAAGTGAATCGGCAATAGATTTTACAGATTGCAGATAATCAGTCATACTTTTTGTTCCTTTCTTTTGAGTTTGAATAAGAAGTCGTAACTGAACTAACCGTGCCTTAGATTGAGTTGCAAACATTTTCTCCAAGGCCGTCCATAGTCGAAATGACGTTTCACAAGCATCACCAACAACTTGAGCCAATATAGGTTCGGTGAGGGTGGAGAGAAGCCAACTTATGATACGTTGATCTTGTTCTTCCCATGATTCGAAAGCAGGATTGACGATCATGACTGCTTCTGAAGTTTCTTCTGCCGGAGCAAGAGTTGGGCTCGGGGCAAGAAGAGTTCCGTTGACATAAGAAAAAAGACGATTCCCCTTTAAAACGGGAATAACTTGAGATCGCCAGAGTACGAAATTTTGTTGATTCAGTTTCACAGAAATAGGCTGGAGGAAAGAAGAAGCTAATAGAGGAATATTTTTACTCTCAGCCATTACTTAGGATCGAAAAAGAAATTAATCAGAAGCTCTGATACCAAGAAGAAAGATAGTAAGAAGATAAGATAGAGAGAAGATTAGAATTGATATTGTGTATATTATTGATAAACAATAGACATATATATATACATGAAATGGGAAAATGAAAAGTCTAAGACTATGAAAAGCTAAGAATATGAAAAGCTAGAAATACGAAAAGTTTTTAAATAATAAATGAGGAATTAATTATTTGGTTTAATACTTTTCCTTGTAAGTCATTGTCTTATGACCGATGCTCAAACGTGTAGACCGAGTGGAAGAATCATAGGCAAGAAACCTCCTTCCGGACAATGCAATCAAGAGAATGACTCTGATTGTTGTATTCAAGGAAAACCTTACACGACCTACAAATGTTCGCCGTCAATTACAAGTAATACAAAGGCGGTCCTCACCCTCAATAGCTTCCAAAAGGGTGGTGATGGAGGAGGTCCATCTGAATGTGACAACCAGTATCACTCAGACGACACTCCGGTTGTGGCACTATCAACCGGATGGTACAACAATGGAAAAAGGTGCCTAAATGACATTATTATTAGCGCAAATGGAAAGAGTGTAAGGGCAAAGGTGGTGGACGAGTGCGACTCCACCATGGGATGTGATGACGATCATGACTATCAACCTCCTTGTCCTAACAACATTGTAGATGCCTCCAAAGCTGTATGGAAAGCTTTGGGAATCCCTGAAGGAGACTGGGGTGATCTCGATATCACATGGACCGACGCTTGAGTACGTCTCAACACTGTGACATGTTGAGCTTTGATATGTGTTTGCTCCAAATTATACTACTTTTATTATGCTACATTATGCTTATTTTTGATGGTTATGTGATGCCTATAACTATCTTTATGCAAGTCTTGTTTTTACTAAAAAAAGGTCAAATACAATGTTTGTAAAAAAATGATTTCTTGTGTTCAATTTTTAAAGCAATCTTTATATCTTTATTTTTCAGTGATCCATATCACCATGAAAATTGTGAATAACCCGATAAAAAATAAGTAATACAAATGAAGTTATGACAAAATTTATCATTTATAAATATAAGAACGACATCAAGACGATCAACAATATTATGATCACATAAAACTAAATCATAGAGCTAAAACACCTCCATCTTAATAACTATAGTTATAAATAGTTACATTTGACAGAGATATTGATCCGTAATTCTTTTCCACAATATATTGACGTGAATATTATTGATTTAGAAAAAAAGTAGGGTATAAATTAAGACTTGTAGAGTAAACAATTATATTTACATTATTGATCTTTATTAAAAGGATAAGATCCATAATTTTTAAAAAGTTAAAAAATGAATGCTGAAAACTAGTTAATATCGGATAAATTCAAGTCACGATAATAATTGTTGTCATTGATTTATTGAGATACAACTTAATAAATCAACCAAAGATTACACTTATATAAACCTTAAAACAAATGTGAAAATCTTGTGTGTTATGTAACCATGAAATTGGAATGTGTAATTCTAATTATTAAGTTTATTGAGTTTGATAGAACATTTAACATTAATAATTAAAATTAAAATTAGAATTTGAAATCAAATGAGATTTTATAATTTATAATTTACTCTTTTTAACTCGTAATGATAATTATAATATTTATTTATTTTTATATATTTTTCAAACAAAAATATCTTATTATTTTATATTTATAACATAATTAACGTGTTGAATCTATACTTTATTTTTAATAAAAAAAATTAAATGCCAAATCAATATATTCATTTTTTTTATAATTTAGTAACTTTATACTGATATATATTTTTTAATTTAGAAGTTAACATGTCGAATAAATTATTTATATATATATATATATTTCATTTAGGAATTTAGCATGTCGAATTGATATTTTTGAGTAAGTTAATATGTTAAATCGATATTATTATTGTTATTTTTTATTTAGAATCGATCTCTAGATAAAAAAGAACTTGACTTGAATTATCTTAATTGTGTCAAATTAATATCTTAATAATATAAATAAATATACTCAAATTAATTTTGTAATATTTTTTTCAAACAATGAATTACAATTTTAAAATTTTCATAATATAGGAATTGAATTACAATTTTAAAGTTTAATTTTAAAGTTTTTCATAGTATATGAATTGTAATTCAAAATCAATTCTAATTCATTAAGATAGTTCAAGTGACAAGAGTGGTTCTATGAAACCAAATACAATATCATTTAATTCACACTTACAACGTTTTAAATTGAATTATGTGCCATGAGTCATGACTAATGAGATAATACTAACATTCTACATTAAAAGAATATATATAAATATATATAACTTTTATTTAAAGTGTTTTAAGTAGAAATAAAACTCGTGAGATTTTATATCTAAAAACAACCCCCCTCCAATATCCTTTCAACATTTGAAAAGTGTCTCATAATTCTTTATTTCATGTCCACACCTCCAATATAAGGGTTCTTCATTTGAAAAGTGTCTCATAATTCTTTATTTCAGGTTCACACCAAATATTTGATATTGATTCTCATTTTTGTGACCTTATCAACCTCTCATATCTTGTACATGTCTATCACATATTTACCAATAAGTTGTGTTTTCATCAATTTGTTTAACTTAATGTCAACTCGCAGTTTCGTATCAAATTAGTTTGTATTATTAAAAACGAATTTAAGAAAACTTTATTATTAAAACATTCTCACCATTCCAAAAGATATCATTATTTGTTTCTTAGTAAATATAGAAAAATAAAAGGTTAAACAAGTTGGTCTTAGATGCTTATGAGTAACATATTTTAAATCATTTATGGAATAAATTTTGGTTAGAATTTGTTTTTGCACATGAAAACGTTGCAGAGGATACAAAGGCATTGAATTGAAATATGGATTCTCAATAACTAATCCATATATATGTTCAACTTGCGTGACTGAAGCAACAAAACCATTATTAAATTAACCAAAGTTGACCCCTTTCTTGATCTCTTCAAGCAAAATGCCAATTAAATCATCAAAAAAACTTTTAAATAATTTGCTAATTAACTCCTATAAAAGCCAAACATTGTGGTCATTTCTTACTATCTCAACCTTTAAGACTATAGAAATAGAGCAATATAGAGAATGATGAAAATCATCAACTCAAAAACATGCTTTGTGGCCTTGCTTTTCCTTGTAAGTCATTGTCTTATGACCGAAGCTCAAACGTGTAGACCGAGTGGAAGAATCATAGGCAAGAAACCTCCTTCCGGACAATGCAATCAAGAGAATGACTCTGATTGTTGTATTCAAGGAAAACCTTACACGACCTACAAATGTTCGCCGTCAATTACAAGTAATACAAAGGCGGTCCTCACCCTCAATAGCTTCCAAGAGGGTGGTGACGGAGGAGGTCCATCTGAATGTGACAACCAGTATCACTCAGACGATACCCCGGTCGTGGCACTATCAACCGGATGGTACAACAATGGGAAAAGATGCCTAAATGACGTTATTATAAGCGCAAATGGAAAAAGTGTAAGGGCAAAGGTCGTGGACGAGTGCGACTCCACCATGGGATGTGATGACGACCACGACTATCAACCCCCGTGTCCTAACAACATTGTAGATGCCTCCAAAGCTGTATGGGAAGCTTTGGGAATCTCTAAAGGAGATTGGGGTGAGCTCGATATCACATGGACCGACGCTTGAGTTCATATCAATATTGTGACAAAATTGAACTTTGTCTAGTTTATTATCTTATAATATGCTATTTTATGATTATGTGATGCCCAAAATATATATGTGTGTGTAATTCTTCTTTTTACTCTTAATATAACGTTTATAAATAATAAATTTTAGTTGCATCAAATTTATAAGTAAATTAAAAATTCATAAGAAACCAACAATTTTTTTTTTTGTTGTGAAAAGAAAATTTGATAAAATGACACTAAAGATCACCTTATTTCCTACAAGTAATAACGCATAAATAAAATGCGTTGGTGACACTTTTCTTTTTTTCGGACGAAAATGCCCCCGTTGCGAGACGTAACCGGCAATCGCGAGATGAATTTTTTTTTAAAAAAAATAAAAAAATTTGCGTCTCGCAAGTGTGGACGTCTCGCGACATGTGCAAAATTGTCCGAAAAAAAATGTCACCATCACATTTAATTTTATTCGCATACCCTTATAGGAAATAAGGTGATATTTAGTGTTATTTCATCAAATTTACGTTGTGAAATGGTACTAACTTTTTTTTAAAATTAAAAAGATAGATATAAAAACTAGGTCAAATGACATTTGTTATGAATGAAATTTTAATTTTATATATACAAAAAGTGTAAAGTTAAAATGATAATATTTTATAAAACAAATAAGAGAAGCTCTTGAGACGTGACGGCGGTAAAATCTTCATCTTCCTTGGCGATCTCTCTTTCTCTGCAAATGGACCCAAAAACCGACAAGCTTGTCCGAAGAACAACCGTCGTGGCTACGGCGACCGCTGCCTACTTCCTTCTCACCGCCGACTACGGTCCCGGTCCCAACATCCTTGACCCAGTGAGTATTCCCTCTATCATTTCCGATTCGACTCGATTCGCAAAACAAATGCATGTATTTTTCGCTTTTTCTAATGAGAATTTGTTTCTTCTCAACCTGGCTGAAGTTTATTGAATCCATTTTCATCTCCGGCGATGCTTGAATAGTTTATAATTCATTATCTTCAGAATAAGCGTTCAATTCTAGTAGATGTTGATATGAAAGACATGAACTTTGATTCAGCTGGTTATTGTAAAAACTTTAACTTGAAATTCATGATTTGGGCAGATTAAAAATGCAATCTTATCGGCTGAACGTTCTGTGAAGGGATTCATTTTTGGTGAAAAGAGTTCAAAAGAAGACAATAATGATCAGGAGAAGGTAGCACCACCACCCAGCAAGAAACAACAGCAGCCATAACTCTTTTATGTTTTAGGGTTTCAAATGAAAATGGATAAAGATTACAATGGGATAACCATGTTTGTTTTTTTAATAAATTATGGGTTTGTGCTTTATAAGTTATATAGTCATGTTCTTTTAATAAAGGATGCAGGTCTAAGAAATTAACAAGGCAATTCTCTTGAAAATGTAACAAAGAATCTATAAAAAGTATGTATTTTGCATCAATTATGTTTAATGATTAAAAATGTCATTAAAAACAATAACAATAGTCTAATTGAATAGTGGCTATGTCAAAATTTTAACGAGCAAACAACACTCTTCAGCCTCGCAAACTAAGCATTGAACTTTGCACTTGCAGTGATTGTCAAAAACTAGGCTTCTGTTGTAGAGTCCTCACCTGTAAAAGAACATTTTAAAGAGCAAAAACTTCAGCAATTGGACATCAACAAGAAAACAATTTTATGAGATCAATTGGATGTTACACAGAATGTGAACATACCCTTTGGCTTAGGCTTGACGCTTTCACGGGCCTTCTTCATTTCCATCTTCAATATTGTCTCAGCTGCACAGTAGTAACCGAAATGAAATTTGTGTTTAGGGGAAAAGAAAGGTAAAGGAGAATCATTGGAAAGTCGATTATTTACCTTTAAATTTCCTCTTTTTGTTAGCTCTTCTCCTTTTCCTTTCTGCTTGAGTCAACTCAGATTCTTCTTTTATATTTCCTCCTTTACCACTAAAAACTTCCTCAGGAGCAAGCATTGCAGCATCCGACACCGCCAGAGGTGCGATCTAACAATGAACGTGGTATATATCTAATGTCAGCACAAATTCTAGGAAAAGCTAATTATATATTTTTTTTAAAAAGCATCATCACCTCTTCAATTGCCAAGGCAGGAACATTGGTTTGTATAGACATATCTTCTATAACCTGCCAAAGTTAATTTGAAATAAGACTCTCTTCATTGGGTTCATTGTTCTATCAGAGCGGAAAAAAAGGATAAAGGCAAATGTACCGGTTTTGGAGTGAAGTGGAAATGTGACAAAGCGTCCAACCTCAAACATAGTTTCTTGAATAGTGTGTTTGCCTGGCCACACATCATATTATAAGAGACAGATTTCATAAATGATATTTGCCAAAATTGATATTCTATAATGATTATTTGATAGTAAGCGAAAGGAAAATGATCCAAAACGAACCTCCTTCTTTAACTCATCTGTCACTGATGATGCTTTTGAAACGAGTCCAGTGGTTTGAACATACTCGTCCTGCAATATCAAATTACATATCTCAGTTTTTGTTTCAGAAATGAATGTTATAGACATATGTCCAACAATATGAAGGGATTTGAAATCTGAATTAGTGATCCAGCAATGTATGATATTTATGGCAATGTAAGTAAGCGAGAAAATCAAATCTTTCTATATTGATGCTATACACAAATAATAGCTTCTGATACTATTATCTATCATATCTATATAACTATATATAAAGTTTATTATAAGAATAGACCAACCTCGTATACTTCAGCAAGCCCCTTACTGCTCTTGTTCTCATCCTGAAATGCAAATAAATATTAAACTCAACATAACCACACAGAAAGAAAAAAAAAAAGAAAAAATATGATTACCATTCCCTTCAGTTCTTTTGGTGCTCGATTAGGCATGATAAGAGACTTCTGGACATCATCAAAGTGCCCCTGTAATCATCATATTACATTTTTCAATAATTTACAGAACCATCTTTGATAAATGTATGTGATATATCATATATGGCTCATGATCGAGAGATGAAATGAGATATAAAGGAAAAGGAAATTTAAATCTTACCTCAACGATCCGTTTTCTAATCAAATCCTCAATGGATGCAGTAACCTCCTCTGTTATTACAGGGGCAGGCCTCACATTATGCTCAAAATCTAAATCAACTTCTAGGGCACTGTTCTTGGGCCTTTTAGGAGCACTTATCTATAAACAAAAAGGATTTAATCTCACACAATTTATTTTCTATAAACACTGTAATAACAACAAAATTGATAATCAAGTCAATAGAGTTTAGTTACCTCTCCCATCATGTTCCAATTTTTTGGATCAAGGTTAGACTTCTCCATTTGTTCTACCTTCAATCTAAGCTTCTCCTGTTCTTTTTCATGAGTAGAAAGAACACCTTTCTGCAAATTAAGAACATAAGAAAATTATAGTTTTTGATTTCTTGGGTATTTAACAACATTCCAAAGCTCTCCAGTTGTTTACCTTGCTACCAAGAGTGCTTCCTTTTTCTGGCTGATCATCATCTGATCCATCCAATTGACTAGTTAACCTTGAATTTGGTTTTTGAGTCTTTTTTTGAGCGACAAAGAAGTCTTGGTATCTAAGTATGGAGTTGAAAGGATACACTAGTGTTACTATGAGAAGAATGCATTCAAAGATGAAAGACAGACAGAAGAACAAACCTGGCATTATCTTCTTCTTCTTCATCATCTTCAAGATCCTGCATAAGTCCAAACTACAAAACAAAATGGAACATTAAAGTTCTTGAACATCAAAAACTTATGTTTCTCATATAGCTAATAGTTAAACTCAAAAACCCTCACCTGGTCATCATCATCTTCTTCATCGTCGTCTTCTTCTTCATCTTCTTCATCATCCTCCACATGACCCTTTTTAGAATCATTCTTTTTCGTCTTCGTTCCGTACTCCCTTGCTTCATCTTCCTGCAAGTACTCTTCCAATTCCTTAATCTTCAAAAATCGATCTTCAATCCCACCATCACCTTTCTCCCCCTCCTCCTCCTCGACCTCCTCGTCTTCTTCGTCTTCCTCGACCGACCCTTCTTCATCTACCTCGTCATCCAAATCATCCATGTCCTCATCTTCCATACTATCCGAACCCTCTTCATCATCAGTTTCCATCGCCAAAGATTCCTCCTTTTCGTTCTCCACATTCCTATCTTTCGCGACAACTTCACCAAATAACTTTGATATGTTCTCAGGGGTTTTCTCCAATTTCTTCAGTTCCCTACGGAAGTTTGAAATCAATGGTTGCGATTGAAGATCTATTTGCTGCCAAATCTGTTCGGCGTCGAAACCCTTAACGAGTAGATTATCGAAAGGAGACTTGGGGGTGTGAGGACTGAGAGAAGAGAATATGAACTGAGAAGCCAAACGAGCAGCTTCAGAGAGTTCCGAAGACGAAGAAAGATAAAGAGGTGGCTCTGACGACTTCAGGCGCCGAAGAGCTTCTATACCCTCCGAGTTACTTACTGTCGCCATTGAGTAGAGAAAATCGTAGTGAAGTCGCTAGTTAAAACTAGGTCAAATCAGTATAATTTTTCTTGATGAAATTTGTTGATAGAAGACGACGATTAGAATGATTTCTTCAACTTGCGAGCATAAGAACTTGAAGAGAACTGTGCGGCGGCGGCGGTTGAAGGAGGGTCTTTTAGGTTATATAATTATAAAATATAATTTAGTTTTATTTTATCAGTATACAATTTATAAATATATTTTTTTTCTCAATACTGTTTTTAAAATTCATTATTTTTAGTGGGATAAACTTATTTAATTAATTTTATGACTAATGCTTTAATAATAATAATAATTTAATAAATAATATTTGTTGTTGGATATATGAAAAATGTTTTTTTTGTGTTAGGTTTCTTCTGTTTTTATTTTTACTTGCAATATATTGTGCTTAATCTTTTTTTTAAACAAAAATATAAGTCTACATCTTATTTTATATGAGATTATTTTAGTTAAATAATTAAAATATTATTCATTAATATTTATTATACAATAAAATAAAACAAAATAATGTAATTATTTACATTCACATTCATTTTATTTAGGTTTAGAATAATTCATGCATAACACACTTATACCATATATTTTATAAAATACTTTTTTATATAAACAGATTTTTTAATAATATATAAAAAATTATATTATTATAAATAAATAATTTTTTTTATAAAATATGAAAATAAATAAATATATTGATTAGATTATATATTTAATAATATTTATTAATTTTTGAATTATGACAGAAAACACAAATATCATTCAGGCATATTTACTAGTAAAATCGGAAAAAAAAACCGTCATCACCAGGAATGTCCCATCCCGGACAACTACCAATAAAACCGAGAAAAAAAAACCGCCATCACGAAAAAATTCAGATAAAAAAGTGTGGTGCGGATTACAATTGGTATTCCTAATTATGTAACTTAAATATAAAGGTCTTCAATTCTAATGGAGAAAAATATTATAAAAAACTCTTCATTTATATAACTCACTCAGGTAACTAAAGTATAAAATATCAATCACGAGTTTAATTTTTTCTTAAAACGATTTAAGTAAGTGAAAATCAGGATCATGAAACGGAAACACTTCAAAAAGAAATGAGGACAAAGGAAACAAAAACAAATAAACCCCCCAACAAACATGGAGACAGCCCAAAGGTGAAAAGGAGGCACACTTGTATGACCTAATTTTTAGAGAATAACCTCTCACAATGTACCAAGAAATCTTACAAGAAATATTTACTAATTCAGATTGAAAATAATGTTACAATAATTTTCCTTTAACAAGGTGGTTACAATTGGATGATGGAATCAATCATGTCACTATCAAACACACTATAGCCTCTTTGGAACCATCTTTATAAACTGTTTTTTTGTTGTGAAGAGTAAAATAAATTAGGATCCAACATGGAAAAAAACACAAAAAGAAGCTTAACAAGGTTGCGAAAAAGAACATGTTTAGAAACATATAAAAGTATAATAAGAACAAACTTTAACAAGGGAGCATTGCATGATCAAAGTAGTTAGTTCCACTCTCCTTCAAATATTGTTGTTTCTCTTTTTTTATACCATTATTTTTCATCATCATACATAACCCATCTTAATGATCTGCAGAAGGATTACCTCTGATGAAAGAACCTCTTCTATTCCCACCAAAGATCACATCTTTCAATCTATAAATAGGTCGGCCCAACATTCTTCCGATTTTCTGCAAATGGATCCGAAATTAGGGTTTATCAACTACTAAAATCTAAACATCAATTACCAGCAAAGAAGAATTCCTAAAACTAACTTCCTGCTAACAAATCTCACAATTGTTTGATCTAGGGTTATTTGAATAACCAACTGGTTATTTCGAGATAACCTTCATAGAAAATGCATATAAATATAAGATATTTTGGTTAATGATTTGAACAATGTGATTCAAAGGTAGATTGTTGATTGGATAATGGGTTATTTAAAATTAATCTCAAATAACCCACATCAAACAAGGCCTAGAAAATCAAATGATGCTATAGTCTGCCTACACACACAAAAATGGATACCAATGAAAGGCAAAAGTGTATAATGCCTATTACTATTCACTCCTAGGCCCTAGCATGAACCAAAACCTAAAAATACATTTTAATTCTAATTTGAAAACACTTACAATTTTAATTATAATTTGGAAAAACTTAAACTTTTAATTCTGTATCCAGATCTAGATGAAAAACAATCAATAATTTTTCAACCTGTCTCTAACTAAGTTTAATTACCAATCATAATCTCATCCAGACAGAATCCAAGTGTTTCCAAATGGGAAACCTAGAAGAATAGCTAATCAATATACATGTACCTCGTCATTGATGCCTAACTGACACTTATCCTTTTGCCAATGCTGTCCAATGATTACAAGACCCATAACAGCTGCTGCCACAAAAATGGACCAAAATGAATTTGCATCTTTGGCATGTGTATATAGGGAAAGAGCTTGTCTCTTCCACCAAGCCTGACATGGGAGTTCAGAACCATTGTGTTGCTTATCTTCTTCTTCCTCCTCATCTGGTAACTGCTGTGGACTTAAACCTAAGCTTCTCACAGATGGATCGGTTGGGTGAGGAATGTCTGATGTGGACTCAGTAAATGTAGTATGAGAACTAAAAAATCTAGTCTCCTCAGTAGCCAAATCAAAATCTGTTTTAGATAAACTATTACCCTGGTCATCAAATAGCGTTATTCCAGGAAATTCATCCTCCATTGTCAATCCTTTTGCATTCAAACTCTTTCCTTCTATCGTGTCAGATTTACCCACTTGCTCAACAACAATTTCATCTTCTTCATCTTTACCTTCTTGTACATTCTGTTTTTTAGTAGCCTCAGATTCTATGGGTAAATTTTCATGCTGACTTGGGGGGAAAACAAAATGACCAGACATAAAAAGAGCATCTGATGTATTTTCATCAACAACCATATTTTCCTTTTCATCTATAACCGGTGGTCCAACTTGATCTGCACTAGGAGCAGCCGCATAAGCTGATGCTGTAAGTGAAACAACTTCCCATTCTGCTCCTCGATTAGCATTTGGTCCCACCTCCTCACTATTTTCCATGGAAATACTTGTAGAGTATTCTAAACACAATAGAACATGTTTTAAGATACAATTCAATTATGTAAGATTCATAAATCTATCATTTCCCTTTTCCAAACAGTATAAACAAGTGAAAGAGATCAGAACATTGAGCCAGGAAAACAAGCAAGGCATCAAAGTAAGAAGCATGAGAAAACAAATAAACAACCACTGAGAAACAAAATCAACGTTAATTTCATAATCTGGATCCTCAGGTTCAAGAATCGAGTCATTTAGAAGTCAACCTACAGCTTTTGGCCAGTTAAAAGCGATCACAAATTTAGTCGAAATCTGTAGCAGGTCAAGTAGATGATGTTCTTGATAATAGATTTCGTAGATTCATGTGTAAGTAATTAAGTGTAACTTTGCCGCGCTATAGTTGTAATAGATACAAATAAATAAATCTTGGACTGAAGACAAAGAAAGAAACAAGGAATGAATGAAAACAAAAGAAGTAACAAGAGTCGATCTGGAGAGATATAAGCAATAGATTTGCTTATAGTGATGCGATTTGAAGACGGATTGGACGGAATAACACATGATTGAGTGATTACCTGGATCGAAGGAAGCTGCTGCGGCGAGAAATTGGGGAGAGAGAATGGAGGATTTGGTGTTGATGATGATGATTCGATGAATGGTAAAACGTGGCCGGTGGAACACAGTATGGTTTACCGGCAAATGTGGCGTGTTCGCCTGTCATTTTGCATCTTTTATTTATTTAATATAAATAATTACTAAAATGAAAAGAGATAAAAGCAAGATTAAAAAAAAATAATAATAATTTTTACACAATATTTATTTTGTAAATGAGTAATAATATTTTATTTTTATTTTTTTAATATTAAAATTTAAAATAAATATTATTTTTATGCTTCTCCAAAATCCATATGACATGCCACATAATTATATAATTATATCCTGTTACCCAAAAATCAAAATAAAAATAACAATTTCTTAATTCATTATCATTATAATATAATATAGTAGGAAGATATATTCTTAAAATATTCTTAATATATTTTAAGAATCATATCATACATTATAGTGGTATCATACATTATAGTGGTAACTTATAAGTATTATAAATTGAGAAAAATGTCAATTTTATCATCGAATTAAAATAAAATATTAACATATATCATCGAACTAATTTTTATTCGTTTATATCACTGTAGTTGAATTTAATGTTCATCTATGTTGCTAGTTAACTAAAACATTCGTCTTGTTAAGATTTTTGTTAAATGAGTGAATAATTGACATGTCATTTTTTAAAAATTAATATATTATATATTTATTTTTATTTATCATTCTAAATAATAAAATCAAAAACCATTACATTTTCAAAATATTCACTTTAAAAAAAATTAATATATCTTCCCTTCTAATTTTTTCCACTCCATTTGCTTTTGAGTGATTCATTTTCAATAATTCAAAACGATTCCATCCGTGGGAGCATATCACCGGCGGTTACTGAACTAGACGACGACAATGACGACGATGAGAAGGCGGCGGTAGGTATTGGTTTGAGGGTTTGACCAGGTGTTGGTAATTAATGTTTGGTTATTGTTGTTCCTCCATGTCTCTATGTCATCATCATAGTCGGGTGTTCCAATTTCATGGCAGTAATTGATCGATTAAGTATAGTAATTAACTGGGCTTAGTAGAGAGTATCTTACTAAAGAAGAAAAAATATGATTCGAGTCAGATGGAGAGAAAGAGATATGCGATGATAAATACTCAATAGATTTTATAATTGACTAAAAAAATAGATCTTTCCCATTTTTTTAAAACATTTCTCTCATAAACAAAAAAATTAATAAATTTGGATGTTTTTATTAACTAGTGACATAAATATGAACATTAAATTCAATTTATAAAATTGATAAAATTAGTTCGATCATAAAATTGATATTCTTCCCACTAAAAATCTAGTTATTCAATTTATAAAATTAAAATAATAGTTGATTATTTTTGAATAAATAAAATCAAAACAATTAATCTATGTCAAAGCCTAATCAAACAATTAATTAGATTAATTATTGTAATAAATAAATCCTAAACTAATTAAGGATAATGGCCAAAAGAAATAAATAAAATAATTTAGGATAATTGTTGTGTCTTTGAAATAAATTATTTATTAAACCCAAAAATATAAAAAAATATAAAAATTTGACAAAATAAATGTCACATTTATTTTAAATAATTTGTATATTTTAAAAGATTGAAAAATAAAGCCAAAAGGGTAAAGAAAAATCAATTTGAAAATTAAAAGAGAACTAACATAACACTCCACAACTATAACTCCCGCTTAAACTCAAAGCGCTTCCAGAAGGAATCAAACTCGAAAAATGAAAAAAAATAAGAACGAAAAAATGGGACAACGGATTAGTACATAGCTCGCAAACACACTTCACCAGACTCAGAACTTACTGTTTGACGAACGCGAACCCAAGACCTCAGAGAGGCTAAAAATATCCACTTTTTGTTGTCACTAGGCTAGAGGAGGGGATACAAAAAAATTTAATTTCAAATAAGCCCTTAAGGTTTAAATTAAAAAATTAACATGTAATCGGGTGTAGCCGAAATCCAAAAGGATCGCTACAGTCGAAATCACAGTCATCAGATAAATGCTGAATTTTCATCCAACGCATAAGAGTTGTTTACATCCCCCATTGTAACAGAAGAAAACGTGTGCGCGAAGTAGCAAACGGCTGCTCCAACGTTGTCTCCTCCAATGCGGATGGAAGGCTCAAACGCTAACTGAACGCCAACGGAGCGTCCCACGTTCGCCAAATACGCGCAAAACGACGTCATTTCCTCCTAGATTGTTGTATTCATTGCGATGTCAAATGGATAATTATCCACTACCATCTTTGATTTTTCAAAGATGGAATTTCATCGTTTCTTGATCGTTTGACTTGATTCGAAAAGTGAAATGATTACCATACTTCGGTGATCATTTTCCCTAAGCATATGATCGTCATGATGGCCTAAACCAACAATTGACCGGAAGAACAGTCTAAACACCATTATGAGTGTTTGACTAATTGAAGCTTACTTGGTCGATCAATCGACCTTGGGAGGCTATAAATAGTCTCCATTGATGAATCTGAAAGTAAAAGATCCACTCTCAAGCCCTCAATCAAGAAATTTCATAAATTTGTCATTAAAGCTTCAAAACTTCTGAATTTTCGGAAATTCTATATAAGACATCAAAGCTTGCATTTATGCATCCTCAAATCTTCTCTAAAGATTAAGGAGTGTTCTCTAATCCTTAGTAAACTTTTAATCATCCTCTATATCGAATTACTAGTTTGAATTGAAATTTTAACATTTCAGTTTTGATAGTTCGGTATACTGTCTGGATAATCGATTTTCTTGATTGAGAAACGATTTAAGGATTATTTGTGAGTTTTCTGTTGAAGCCAAACACAATCAATCGATCTAAACTAAAAAACCCCAAATTTAAATTTGAAAAATTCAAAATCGGTTTTCTGTTTTTGAGTTAATCATCAAGAACAATAGCCCATAAAGTTACCCAACATGTTTCTATTGATGTTGGACACCTATTTGGATCATATTTGAATCTCGATCATGTTTGATCAAAATTAAAATTTTCAAAAAAAATAAAAAAATTAAGTTCTTAAATTGGTCCAAATGAACAGTCAGTGTTTATGTTTTGGTACCAATCAATCATATGAAGTATAAAGAAGTTATTTCCAAACTTCTTACACTTCATTAAACTTTAAAACCAAAAATCCGATTTGTGACCTTCAAACTATTTTGCAAAAACTCGATTCAAGAAATTCCTTGGGTTATTCATAAAATCTTTGCGACTAGAATCCATAAGAAATAAAATGCAGTCATCATTTTTGTTATAATGGAAGAATCAATACTTGGACTAAATATCAAGATGGTATGTACTAACTGTTATTTTGGCACAATTAGAATCCCACATTGGAATATGATGGGAGTGAGAGAAGTTTCTTAGTATAAAAAAAACTCTCCTCAAAATTAGAATCTCACAACAGAAGATGATGAGAGTGGGGAAATTTCATAGTCTATAAAAGAAACTCTATCTCCTTTAGTTTATTGTATTCAATACTTATATATCTTCTTTTTTATTAATTGATAGCCTTAGTGCTCGGAGACGTAAACAATATTTGGATGAACTCCGTTATCAATTTCTTAGTGTGTTCTTTCTTACATTTCTTCTTTTATTCTATCAGTTTTCCCAACAAGTAGTATCAGAACCAAATGTGAGGTCGAATTTGAAGTTTGCAGTGGAAATATTTGATGGAACTGGGCATTTTGGCATGTGGAAATGTGATGTTCTAGATTATCTTTTTTAGCAGGGTTTAGATGTTGCTAGGTCAGAAAGCCAAATGGTATAAAAGAAAAAGAATGGAGTATCATTAATCAGTTGGCGTGCAGAACAATTCGATCGTGCATGTCTAGAGAGTAGAAGTATGCTGTGAAGAACGAAACTTCTGCACAGAAACTATGACAAACATTGGAGGATAAATTTCTAAAGAAGACTAGTTAGAATAAGTTCCTTATGAAGAAGCGTTTGTTCCGATTTGATTACTAATCAGATACTACTATTAATGAACACATTACTAAGTTTAATCAATTAGTATCAGATTTTTTAAATATTGATGTGAAATTTGAGGATTAAGATCTGATCTTTATGTTGTTATCGTCCCTACCTAATGTATTTAAACATTTAAAAACAACGTTACTTCATGGGAAAGGAAATGAATCTCTTAATGTTGTAAATTCTGTTTTTTATAGTCACGAATTGAAAAAATAGGACAAAAGAAAAAACAAAATATCTATAGTAGATGAAGCATTGGTAGGAAGAGATCTTCAGCTAAACAAATAAAAAAGGAGAGAAGGAAGATCCAAAAATAGAGTTGCTAAAGATGAATGTGTTTTCCGTCATGAGAAATGACATTAGAAGAAAAACTGTCCAAAGCTGAAAAAGAGATGGAATGATTCTGAAGATACAAATGTTGCAGAAAACAAAAATGATACAGATTCAGACATCTCTTTGACGATGTCACACACAACTAAGGATGACAATGAGACAGTTCGGGGCGGAGAATACATTTACCATCCCCGCCACATTTGATTTTTTCGGTTTTTGGGAATTCTCCTGGGGCAACGTTAATAAAATATTTATAAAAGAAATAAAAAAATTATATAAACGAATTTTTTAATATAATATATATGATAATATATTGAAATTTTATATTATTATAAAGAAATAAACTTACAACTCTTATAAAATATAATTAATAAATATATTTGTGATTTTATATTTCATTGTGTGTTTATTATAGTGTTCGGGACGAATCGGGGTGAGATCAGGGTGGGTCAGGGCGGGAGACACAAATACCATTCCCGCCCCATCCCCGTTCGGTTTCGGAGAAAACCGTCCCAAACGGGACAATTCGGTTCAGTTTTCGCAGTGCGGTTTTAAATTGTCATTCTTACACACAACATCACATCTTGATACGTGAATACTAGACTCAGCTTGCACTTATCATATGCCATTAGTTCGAGAGTGGTTGTTTAACTTCAAAATACTAGAGGGTAGAATTGTTAAATGATAAATGATCATACATGTAAAATAAAAAGGATAGATTCAATCAAATTGAAAAATGATGATGGATCCACCAGAATTGTCAGAGATGTTTGATATGCCTACACGTGAGAATGAAAAATGAAAAATTTAAAATAATCTCTAAAACACTAGTGATATTGAAAGGCATTAGAAAAAGCAGTAATATGTACTACTATCAAGGTAGTACAGTTAATGAGATAACAACAACTATATCAACTTCAAGCAGCAGTAAAGAATCAGAGACAACAAAGCTATGACATATGTGTTTGGGACATGTTGTTGAGAATTCTATGAAAATTCTTGTTAAGAAAGGATTGCTGAAATACACAAATATTTATAAATTAGATTTTGTGAACATTGTATTATGGGAAAACAAATGCGAGTAAAATTTGGCACGGTTATCCATAACACCAAAGGTATATTAAACTATGTGCACTCAGATGTATGGGGATTTGCCAATACACATCTCTTAGAGGTAGACATTAATTTGTTACTTTTATTGATGATTTTTCCAAAAGAGTATTAGTGTTTACTATTATGAACAAAGATTAAGTGTTTAAGATTTTTCTTAAATGGAAAACTCAAGTTTAAACTAGAGAGGAAGAAAGATCAAAATTCTTTAAACTGATAACGGTGGAGAATACAAATATAATATATTTTAGAAGTTATTTCAAGAGTGTGGCATAGTTCGACACTACATAGTCAGAAAAACACCATAGTAAAATAGAGTATCAGAATGTATGAACAGAACATTGGTGGAGAAAGTTCGATGTATGTTGTCTAATGTTGGGTTAGACAAGAAATTTTGGGCAAAAGCTGTGTCATATGCTTAACATTTGGTAAATCGTCTACCATCTACACTTGGTGGCAAGACTCTATTAGAGGTATGGTCTAGAAATATGATACTAATTAGGATTTTTTGCATATTTTTTTGTTCTACAACGCATTATGTTGTAGCTAAATCAAAGTTAGATCCACGAGCAAAGAAGGCTATGTTTATGAGATTTACTCTAGTATTTGGATGTAAAGAAAACTATTATCAGTAGAGATGTTACTTTTGACGAATCTTTAATTTTTTATATAAAGTAACACCAGACAAGAATGATTGTACTCCGCAAAAGGTGGAGTTTGAGCAGATAAAGATAATCCTAACTACAAGTGACTCTCCGACAACAGATAAAAATTCAGATGAGGAAGAGGTAATTCTGACTCATGAACCTTCACAACAACGTGAATCAATTGTAGTGAACAGACCAAGACGATTTACTCAAAAACCATCTCGGTTTGTTGACATGACGGCTTATGCACTTCTAGTCAAAGATAACGTTCCATCCACTTTTTTAAATGCCATTCGAAGTACTGAAAATGGAAAGGTTCTATGAAAGATGAGATGCATTCTCTTTTGAAAAATGAGACATGGAAGTTGACGCATCTACTGAAAGAGAAAAAGTCTATTAGTTGTAAATGAATATTTTCAATGAAAGATGGATTCCCGATAAAACTGATTTCGCTACAAGACAAGATTGGTAGCTAAAGTTTACGCTAAGAAGGAAAAAGTCGATTATAATGAGTTATTTTCTCTTATTGTTAAACATTCTTCCATTAGAATTTGGTTGGCATTGGTAGCGTAGATAAATTTGAAGCTAGCTCACCTAGATGTGAAAACCGCATTCCTACACAATCATTTGAACGAGAAAATCTACATGTCTTAACTAAATTGATTCAAAGTTGCTGATAAAAAAAATTGGGTTTGCAAATTGAACAAATCATTGTACGGTTTGAAGCAATCGCCGAGACAATGGTACAAGCCATTTAAGAAGTTTATGACGACCACAAGTACACAAGAAACAAATATGATCCTTGTGTGTATTTGCACAAACTAAAAGATGAGTCTTATATCTATCTATTCTTGTACCGTTAATGATATATATTCTTATATCTATATAAAAATCATAGGGATTAATAAATAATTTTGGAGTTAATTAAGGAGTGGGGCAAGGGTGGGAATATGAGAGGGAGTGGGAAAAACAATTTGCATATGAAAGATAGAGGAATAATAAGATAGTGATTATTTTGTCAGAGTAATAAATATATATGAAATATAGAAGAATAATATGATAGTCTTTTATTCTTAAAAAAACACAATTTCAAGATAATTAAACCAATGCAATTGCAATTGCAAACACCCACTTTTCTTTCCCAAAATTGTATTTAATATTATTAATTATATATTATAAAATATTTTTACCTTATAATATTATATTATTTTTGATATGTTAAGTTTTTCTCTATCCATAATGTATATTTTTTCTAGCTTTATTATATAATAGAGTAATGGGTGAGGTAAGATTTTGTAGCGAGACTTGTAAAGGTAATTAGAATTGATGACTAAACCTAATTAAAAATATTTATTTATCTCTTCTCTTTATTTATATTTTTTCTTTTTTTATTTATTATTTTATAATTATATATCTATATATTTGTATATTTAAATTAATTTATATATTTTTAATTAATAACTAGAAAAATTAATAAATATATATAAAAAAGAATAAAAAATTAAATATGAATATGATTAATTTGTTTTAATCTAATTAATTATTTTTTCATCTATTAATTTATTACGGTTAATAGTTAATAAATATAGATAAAAATTTAACTCTCCTATTATTCCTCTATCTTTTGTTATATATATATATATTTTTTCATGTTTTAATATATATTTTAAAATATTTTTTATACTAGTTAATATTTTTTATATTTAATTTGTATATTTAATATTTTTTTTGATAAAATGTATAATTATTATATTTATTTTAAAGGGTCACAAATTTTGAATTTGCATTGGCCTCTTAACTCTCGAACGACCCTACCCTAGTGGATACTATCTTTTGGTTAAAAACAATAGTAAGAGATCAAACTTTAATTCTTTCTAATAAAAAATATATAAGTGCTTACTCTATTTTTATTTATTTTCTTTTTGTTTTGTCTGAGTAAATAAATATATATAAAAAATAGAGAAATTATAGGATAGTAAAAAGTTTATTCTTTATAACTAAAATTTAAAATATACACATGTGTTTATTTTTAATCTCTAACTAAAAATTATAAATTACACACTTATAGGAGAATTAAATTTTTACTTTTATTCTTTCCACTTAAGAATAAAAAATATATACGTATTTACTCTATTTCTGTTTTGTGAGTAAATAAATATATATGAAAGATCGATGAATAATAGGAGAGTTAAATTTTTATTTTTTCTACATAAGATTAGTGGTTACACGTGTTTACTCTTTTTTATAAATATATATGAAAGATAGAGGAATAATAAGATAGTAATTGTTTTGTCAGAGTAAATAAATATATATATAAAATATAGAAGAATAATATGATAGTCTTTTATTCTTTCCACCTAATAATAATAAAAACACATGTGGTTAAGCTGTGGTTAAGCTCGTCCAAAATAATGAAACCAATGCAATTACACTTGCAAACGCCCACTTTTCTGTTCCAAAATTTTATTTAATATTATTAATTATATATTATAAAATATTTTTACCTTATAATATTATATTATTTTTGATTTATTTCCGTATAATATGTTTTTCTCTATCCATACTGTATATTTTTTCTAGCTTTATTATATAATAGAGTAATGGGTGAGTTAAAATTTCCTAACGAGACATGTAAAGTACAATGTAATTAGAATGATGGCTAAGCCTAATTCAAAATATTTATTTATCTCTTCTCTTTATTTATATTTTTTCTTTTTTTATTTATTTTTTTATAATTATATATTTATATATATATATATTTGAATATTTAAATTAATTAATTAATTTATATATTTTTAATTAATAACTAGAAAAAAGAATAAATATATATAAAAAAGAATAAGAAATTAAATATGAATATGATTAATTTGTTTTAATCTAATTAATTATTTTTTCATCTATTAATTTATTACGGTTAATAGTTAATAAATATATATAAAAATTTAACTTTCCTATTATTCCTCTATCTTTTGTTATATATATATATATATTTTTCATGTTTTAATATATATTTAAAAAAAAAATTATACTAGTTAATATTTTTTATATTTAATTTGTATATTTAATATTTTTTTTTTTTATAAAATGAATAATTATTATATTTATTTTATATGGCCACAAATTTTGAATTTGCATTGGGCCTTTAACTCCCGAACGACTCTAGTGGATACTATCCACTATCTTTCAGTTAAAAACAATAGTAAGATCAAACTTTAATTCTTTCTAATAAAAAATAAAAATATTTAAGTGCTTACTCTCTTTTTATTTATTTTCTTTCTGTTTTGTCTGAATAAATAAATATATAAAAAAAATAGAGAAATTATAGGATAGTAAAAAGTTTATTCTTTATAACTAAAATTTAAAATATACACACGGTGTTTATTTTTATTCTCTAACTAAAAATTATAAATTACACGAGAATTAAATTTTTACTTTTATTCTTTTCACCTAAGAATAAAAAATATATACGTGTTTACTCTATTTCTGTTTTTTTGTAAATGAATATATATATATATATATATATATATATATATATATATATATATATATATATATATATATATATATATGAAAGATAGAGGAATAATAAGAGAGTTAAATTTTTATTTTTTCTACATAAGAATAGTGGTTACACGTGTTTACTCTTTTTTTTGTTTTGTCAGATTAAGATAGAGGAATAATATGTTTACTCTTTTCTGTTTTGTCTGATTAAGATAGAGGAATAATAAGATACTGACTGTGTTTACTCTTTTTCTGTTTTGTCTGATTAAGATAGAGGAATAATAAGATACTGACTGTTTTGTCAGAGGAATAATAAGATACTGACTGACTGTTTTGTCAGAGTAAATAAATATATATATGAAATATAGAAGAATAATATGATAGTCTTTTATTCTTTCTTCCTGAGAATAAAATAAAACATACGTCCAAAGATAATTAAACCAATGCAATTGCACAATTGCACTTGCAGACACCCACTTTTCTGTCCCAAAATTGTATTTAATATTATTAATTATATATTATAAAATATTTTTACCTTATAATATTATATTATTTTTAATTTATTTCCGTATTATATGTTAAGTTTTTCTCCATCCATATTGTATATTTTTTCTAGCTTTATTATATAATAGAGTAATGGGTGAGGTAAATTTTGTAACCAGACTTGTAAAGTAATTAGAATTGATGAATAAACCTAATTCAAAATATTTATCTATCTCTTCTCATTATTTATATTTTTTCTTTTTTTATCTATTATTTTATAATTATATATCTATATATTTGTATATTTAAATTAATTAATTAATTTATATATTTTTAATTAATAACTAGAAAAAATAATAAATATATATAAAAAAGAATAAGAAATTAAATATGAATATGATTAATTTGTTTTAATCTAATTAATTATTTTTTCATCTATTAATTTATTACGGTTAATAGTTAATAAATATATATATAAATTTAACTTTCCTATTATTCCTCTATCTTTTGTTATATATTTTTTTTTTCATGTTTTAATATATATTTAAAAAAAAATTATACTAGTTAATATTTTTTATATTTAATTTGTATATTTAATATTATTTTTTTTTATAAAATGAATAATTATTATATTTATTTTATATGGCTACAAATTTGCATTGGGCCTTTAACTCCCGAACGACTCTAGTGGATACTATCCACTATCTTTCAGTTAAAAACAATAGTAAGATCAAACTTTAATTCTTTCTAATAAAAAATAAAAATATTTAAGTGCTTACTCTCTTTTTATTTATTTTCTTTCTGTTTTGTCTGAATAAATAAATATATAAAAAAAATAGAGAAATTATAGGATAGTAAAAAGTTTATTCTTTATAACTAAAATTTAAAATATACACACGGTGTTTATTTTTATTCTCTAACTAAAAATTATAAATTACACGAGAATTAAATTTTTACTTTTATTCTTTTCACCTAAGAATAAAAAATATATACGTGTTTACTCTATTTCTGTTTTTTTTAAATGAATATATATATATATATGAAAGATAGAGGAATAATAAGAGAGTTAAATTTTTATTTTTTCTACATAAGAATAGTGGTTACACTTGTTTACTCTTTTTCTGTTTTGTCAGATTAAGATAGAGGAATAATAAGATACTGACTGTGTTTACTCTTTTTCTGTTTTGTCTGATTAAGATAGAGGAATAATAAGATACTGACTGTGTTTACTCTTTTTCTGTTTTGTCTGATAGAGGAATAATAATTTTTCTGTTTTGTCTGATTAAGATAGAGGAATAATAAGATACTGACTGTTTTGTCAGAGCAATAATAAGATACTGACTGACTGTTTTGTCAGAGTAAATAAATATATGAAATATAGAAGAATAATATGATAGTCTTTTATTCTTTCTTCCTTCCTGAGAATAAAATAAAACATACGTCCAAGATAATTAAACCAATGCAATTGCACAATTGCACTTGCAGACACCCACTTTTCTGTCCCAAAATTGTATTTAATATTATTAATTATATATTATAAAATATTTTTACCTTATAATATTATATTATTTTTAATTTATTTCTGTATTATATGTTAAGTTTTTCTCCATCATATTGTATATTTTTTCTAGCTTTATTATATAATAGAGTAATGGGTGAGGTAAATTTTGTAACGAGACTTGTAAAGTAATTAGAATTGATTAATAAACCTAATTCAAAATATTTATCTATCTCTTCTCATTATTTATATTATTTCTTTTTTTATCTATTATTTTATAATTATATATCTATATATTTGTATATTTAAATTAATTAATTAATTTATATATTTTTAATTAATAACTAGAAAAAATAATAAATATATATAAAAAAAATAAGAAATTAAATATGAATATGATTAATTTGTTTTAATCTAATTAATTATTTTTTCATCTATTAATTTATTACGGTTAATAGTTAATAAATATATATAAAAATTTAACTTTCCTACTATTCCTCTATCTTTTGTTATATATTTTTTTTCCATGTTTTAATATATATTTAAAAAAAAAATTATACTAGTTAATATTTTTTATATTTAATTTGTATATTTAATATTATTTTTTTTTTATAAAATGAATAATTTTTATATTTATTTTATATGGCCACAAATTTTGAATTTGCATTGGGCCTTTAACTCCCGAACGACTCTAGTGGATACTATCCACTATCTTTCACTTAAAAACAATAGTAAGATCAAACTTTAATTTTTTCTAATAAAAAATAAAAATATTTAAGTGCTTACTCTCTTTTTATTTATTTTCTTTCTGTTTTGTCTGAATAAATAAATATATATAAAAAATAGAGAAATTATAGGATAGTAAAATATTTATTCTTTATAACTAAAATTTAAAATATACACGGTGTTTATTTTTATTCTCTAACTAAAAATTATAAATTACACGAGAATTAAATTTTTACTTTTATTCTTTTCACCTAAGAATAAAAAATATATACGTGTTTACTCAATTTCTGTTTTTTTGTAAATGAATATATATATATATATATATATATATATGAAAGATAGAGGAATAATAAGAGAGTTAAATTTTTATTTTTTCTACATAAGAATAGTGGTTACACGTGTTTACTCTTTTTCTGTTTTGTCAGATTAAGATAGAGGAATAATAAGATACTGACTGTGTTTACTCTTTTTCTGTTTTTGTCTGATTAAGATAGAAGAATAATAAGATACTGACTGTGTTTACTCTTTTTCTGTTTTGTCTGATTAAGATAGAGGAATAATAAGATACTGACTGTGTTTACTTTTTCTGTTTTGTCTGATTAAGATAGAGGAATAATAAGATACTGACTGACTGTTTTGTCAGAGTAAATAAATATATATATGAAATATAGAAGAATAATATTATGAAATATAGAAGAATAATATGATAGTCTTTTATTCTTTCTTCCTGAGAATAAAATAAAACATACGTCCAAGATAATTAAACCAATGCAATTGCACAATTGCACTTGCAGACACCCACTTTTCTGTCCCAAAATTGTATTTAATATTATTAATTATATATTATAAAATATTTTTACCTTATAATATTATATTATTTTTAATTTATTTCCTTATTATATGTTAAGTTTTTCTCCATCCATATTGTATATTTTTTCTAGCTATATTATATAATAGAGTAATGGGTGAGGTAAATTTTGTAACGAGACTTGTAAAGTAATTAGAATTGATGAATAAACCTAATTCAAAATATTTATCTATCTCTTCTCTTTATTTATATTTTTTCTTTTTTATCTATTATTTTATAATTATATATCTATATATTTGTATATTTAAATTAATTAATTAATTTATATATTTATAATTAATAACTAGAAAAATTAATAAATATATATAAAAAAGAATAAGAAATTAAATATGAATATAATTAATTTGTTTTAATCTAATTAATTATTTTTTCATCTATTAATTTATTACGGTTAATAGTTAATAAATATATATAAAAATTTAACTTTCTTATTATTTCTCTATCTTTTGTTATATATATATATATATATTTTTTTTCATGTTTTAATATATATTTAAAAAAAATTATACTAGTTAATATTTTTTATATTTAATTTGTATATTTAATATGTTTTTTTGATAAAATGAATAATTATTATATTTATTTTATAGGGCCACAAATTTTGAAATTGCATTGACCCTTTAACTCTCACTATCTTTCAGTTAAAAACAATAGTAAGATCAAACTTTAATTTTTTCTAATAAAAAATAAAAATATTTAAGTGTTTACTCTCTTTTTATTTATTTTCTTTCTATTTTATCTGAATAAATAAATATATAAAAAAATAGAGAAATTATAGGATAGTAAAAAATTTATTCTTTATAACTAAAATTTAAAATATACAAACGTGTTAATTTTTTTTCTCTAACTAAAAATTATAAATTACACTTATAGGAGAATTAAATTTTTACTTTTATTCTTTACACCTAAGCATAAAAAAAAATATATACGTGTTTACTCTATTTCTATTTTTTAGTAAAATCTATATATATATATGAAAGATAAAGGTATAATAAGAGAGTTAATTTTTTACTTTTTCTACATAAGAATAGTGGTTACAAGTGTTTACTCTTATTCTGTTTTTTCAGATTAAGATAGAGGAATAATAAGATACTCTTTGTCAGATTAAGATAAAGGAATAATAAGATACTGTTTTGTCAGAGTAAATAAATATATATGAAATATAGAAGAATAATATGATAGTCTTTTATTCTTTCTACCTGAGAATAAAACACACGTGGCGTCCAAGATAATGAAACCAATGCAATTGCACTTGCAGACACCCACTTTTCTGTTCCAAAATTGTATTTAATATTATTAAATATATATTATAAAATATTTTTGATTTATTTTCGTATTATATGTTAAGTTTTTCTCTATCCATATTGTATATTTTTTCTAGTTTTATTATATAATATAGTAATGGGTGAGGTAAAATTTTATAACAAGACTTGTAAATAATTCGAATTGATGATTAAATCTAATTCAAAATATTAATTTATCTCTTCTCTTTATTTATATTTTTTCTTTTTTTAACTATTATTTTATAATTATATATCTATATATTTGTATATTTAAATTAATTAATTAATTTATATATTTTTAATTAATAACTATAAATTTTAATAAATATATATAAAAAAGAATAAGAAATTAAATATGAATATGATTAATTTATTTTAATCTAATTAATTATTTTTTTCATCTATTAATTTATTACGGTTAATAATTAATAAATATAGATAAAAATTTAACTCTCCTATTATTCCTCTATCTTTTGTTATATATATATATATATATATATATATATATATATATATTTTCATGTTTTAATATATATTTTAAAATATTTTTTATACTAGTTAATATTTTTTATATTTAATATGTTTTTTTTGATAAAATGTATAATTATTATATTTATTTTAAAGGGTCATAAATTTTGAATTTGCATTGGGCCTTTTAACTCTTGAACGACCCTAGTAGATACTATCTTTCAGTTAAAAACAATAGTAAAGATCAAACTTTAATTCTTTCTAATAAAAAATAAAAATATATAAGTGCTTACTCTATTTTTATTTATTTTCTTTCTGTTTTATGTTTTATCTGAATAAATAAATATATATAAAAAATAGAGAAATTATAAGATAGTAAAAAGTTTATTCTTTATAACTAAAATTTAAAATATACATACGTGTTTATTTTTAATCTCCAACTATAGGAGAATTAAATTTTTACTTTTATTCTTTCCATTTAAGAATAAAAAATATATACATATTTACTCTTTTTTATAAATGAGTAACGCTAGGGAACGCGAAAATAAAATATTCTCTTTAAACATCGAATATTCTCTCCTCTTATTAATTAATTTATCTCTAGTTTTACTAATTAATTTATCCTTAAATTTATCCTTATTTTCACAATTAATTATTTCACTCATTCTTTGATATTTATTATCTCTCATTTAACTTTAACTAGTAAAACAATTCAACACTTGACAACAAATTCTCACATTAAATATTTTAATAATATGTTTAAATAAAACATAATGTTTTATATTTATTAATTAATTTCTTTTTTCGCTAAACCCTAATCTTTAACCCCTAAACCCTAAATTCTAAATCTTAAACTCTAAACCCTAAATTTCAAATCTTAAATCCTAAATTCTAAACCCTAAACTCTCCCTTCTTTTTTCTTTTTCTTATTATTTTTTTCATATTTTTTTTTAATTTTATTACTTATAAATGTTTATCTAATATTTCTATTCTCACAATATTTCTATTCTCACGATTAATTATTTTTTAATTAATTAATTTTTTCACTAATTTTTTGATAAATTCATAATTTAACTAAATAAAAATAAGAGATATTAATTAGGGTTTAGAATTTAGGGTTTAAAGTTTATGGTTTAAATAAAGTAATTAGAGATAAGAGAGATAAATTAATTGATTAATGAGAGAAAAAGAGATTAATTAATTAATTCGTGGAGAGAGAAATTAATTAATAAAAGGAGAGATAAATTAATTAATAATATGAGAGAATATTCAGTGTTTTATGGGAATATTCTACTTTCGCGTCTCTAGATTTGCGTTCTCTCTCATTACTCTTTTATAAATATATATGAAAGATATAGGAATAATAAGATTTGCGTTCTCTCTCATTACTCTTTTATAAATATATATGAAAGATATAGGAATAATAAGATAGTAACTGTTTTGTAAGAATAAAAAAAACACACGTGGTTAAGCTCGTCCAAGATAATGAAACCAATGCTATTGCACTTGCAAACGCTCACTTTTCTGTCCCAAAATTTTATTTAATATTATTAATTATATATTATAAAATATTTTTACCTTATAATATTATATTATTTTTGATTTATTTCCGTATAAGATGTTTTTCTCTATCCATACTGTATATTTTTTCTAGCTTTATTATATAATAGAGTAATGGGTGAGGTAAAATTTCTTAACGGGACTTGTAAAGTACAAGGTAATTATAATTGATGGTTAAGCCTAATTCAAAATATTTATTTATCTCTTCTCTTTATTTATATTTTTTCTTTTTTATTTATTATTTTATATTTATATATCTATATATTTGAATATTTAAATTAATTAATTAATTTATATATTTTTAATTAATAACTAGAAAAAATAAGAAATATATATAAAAAAGAATAAGAAATTAAATACGAATATGATTAATTTATTTTAATCTAATTAATTATTTTTTCATCTATTAATTTATTACGGTTAATAGTTAATAAATATATATAAAAATTTAAGTTTCCTATTATTCCTCTATCTTTTGTTATATATATTTTTTTTCATGTTTTAATATATTTTAAAAAACAAATTATACTAGTTAATATTTTTTATATTTAATTTGTATATTTAGTATGTTTTTATTTGATAAAATGAATAATTATTATCTTTATTTTATAGGGCCACAAATTTTGAATTTACATTGGGCCTTTAACTCTCGAACGACCCTAGTGATACTATCCACTGTCTTTCAGTTAAAAACAATAGTAAGATTAAACTTTAATTCTTTCTGATAAAATATAAAAATATTTAAGTGCCTACTCTCTTTTTATTTATTTTCTTTCTGTTTTGTCTGAATAAATAAATATATAAAAAAAATAGAGAAATTATAGGATAGTAAAAAGTTTATTCTTTATAACTAAAATTTAAAATATACATACTGTGTTTATTTTTATTCTCTAACTAAAAATTATAAATTACACACCTATAGGAGAATTAAATTTTTACTTTTATTCTTTTCACGTAAGAATAAAAAATATATACGTGTTTACTCTATTTCTGTTTTTTTAAATGAATATATATATATGAAAGATAGAGGAATAATAAGAGAATTAAATTTTTATTTTTTCTACATAAGAATAGTGGTTACACGTGTTTACTCTTTTTCTGTTTTGTCAGATTAAGATAGAGGAATAATAAGATACTGACTGTTTTGTCAGAGTAAATAAATATATATATGAAATATAGAAGAATAATATGATAGCCTTTTATTTTTACTGCCTGAGAATAAAAGAAAACACACGGGGTTAAGCTCCTCCAAGATAATGAAACCAATGCAATTGCACTTGCAGACACCCACTTTTCTTTTCTGTCCCAAAATTGTATTTAATATTATTAATTATATATTATAAAATATTTTTACCTTATAATATTATATTGTTTTTGATTTATTATATGATAGAGTAATGGGGTAGGTAAAATTTTGTAACGAGACTTGTAAAGATAATTAGAATTGATGACTAAACCTAATTCAAAATATTTATTTATCTCTTCTCTTTATTTATATTTTTTCTTTTTATCTATTATTTTATAATTATATATTTATATATTTGTATATTTAAATTAATTAATTAATTTATATATTTTTAATTAATAACTAGAAAAATTAATAAATATATATAAAAAAGAATAAGAAATTAAATGTGAATATGATTAATTTGTTTTAATCTAATTAATTATTTTTTCATGTATTAATTTATTACGGTTAATAGTTAATAAATATATATAAAAATTTAACTCTCCTATTATTCCTCTATCTTTGTTATATATATATATTTTTTTCATATTTTAATATATATTTTAAAATATTTTTTATACTAGTTAATATTTTCTATATTTAATTTGTATATTTAATATGTTTTTTTTATAAAATGTATAATTATTATATTTTTTTTATAGGGCCACAAATTTTGAACTTGCATTGGCCTTTAACTCTAGAACGACCCCTAGTGGATACTATCCACTATCTTTCGGTTAAAAACAATAGTAAAATCAAACTTTAATTCTTTCTAATAAAAAAGAAAAATATATAAGTGTTTACTCTCTTTTTATTTATTTTCTTTCTGTTTTGTCTGAATAAATAAATATATATAAAAAATAGAGAAATTATAGGATAGTAAAATGTTTATTCTTTATAACTAAAATTTAAAATATACACAAGTTTATTTTTATTCTCTAACTAAAAATTATAAATTACACACTTATAAGATAATTAAATTTTTACTTTTATTCTTTCCACTTAAGAATAAAAAATATATACGCTGTTTACTCTATTTCTGTTTTGTGAGTAAATAAATATATATGAAAGATAGAGGAATAATAAGAGAGTTAAATTTTTATTTTTTTTACATAAGAATAGTAGTGTAGTAGTTACACGTGTTTACTTTTTTCTGTTTTGTTAGATTAAATAAATATATATATGAAAGATAGAGGAATAATATGATAGTAACTGTTTTGTCATAGTAATTAAATATATATGAAATATAGAAGAATAATATGATAGTTTTTATTCTTTCCACCTAAAAATAAAAAAAACACTCGTGGTTAATTGGTTAAGCTCGTACAAGATAATGAAACCAATGCACTTGCAAACGCCCACTTTTCTGTCCCAAAATTTTATTTAATATTATTAATTATATATTATAAAATATTTTTACCTTATAATATTATATTGAGATATATATTTTTTCATTTTTTATATTTTAATAGACCATATGTCCCACATCACATTAAAATAAGTCAAAAGAATATACCTCATCTTCTTCATTCTGGTGTCGCCCATTGGTGCCTTCGAGAAGAATAAAAGACCATTGTCTTCTTCTCTAACCTCGTCACCCAAAACTAAGAAATAATTTAACGACCGTTGACATCTCCTTAGCAATTGAAGATTTCGACTCAAATCTTCATAGCGGCTAATTCTTCTACAACCAATGTCGTTTCTCCAATAGCCATCTTCAACAAAAGCACAAATATCCAACAACTTCTTCAATGGTGGTTAGGGTTTCTATCATATCTTCACAAATAGATTAGGTTAAACATTCTCAAAACATGCTCTGGTACCACTTGTTGAGAAATGATCTAATCTAAACATACGATAAAAGAAGATATAAATATAAAGTGGTAAAGAATAATAAAGAACACAAGATATAACGAGGTCGGCCAACAATGCCTACATCCTCGGGGAGTCGTCCATTCTATTGATATTCCATGGAATAATGGTCCAAGTAACCCTAGGTTACAATGTCTCTATTTATAGGAGTACATCAAAAGCTAAAAGACTAAACTACTACTCCCAAGCCCAATAAAGATTTAAAGCCCAATTACAATATATAAACTCTAATTAAATATGAGCTCAAAACCCAACACATTTGTGGTTAAGCTCGTCCAAGATAATGAAACCAATGCAATTGCATTTGCAAACGCCCACTTTTCTGTCCCAAAATTTTATTTAATATTATTAATTATATATTATAAAATATTTTTACCTTATAATATTATATTATTTTTGATTTATTTCCGTATAATATGTTTTTCTTTATCCATACTGTATATTTTTTCTAGCTTTATTATATAATAGAGTAATGGGTGAGGTAAAATTTAGTAACGGGACTTGTAAAGTACAAGGTAATTAGAATTGATGGTTAAGCCTAATTCAAAATATTTATTTATTTCTTCTCTTTATTTATATTTTTTCTTTTTTTTATTTATTATTTTATAATTATATATCTATATATTTGAATATTTAAATTAATTAATTAATTTATATATTTTTAATTAATAACTAGAAAAAATAATAAATATATATAAAAAAGAATAAGAAATTAAATATGAATATGATTAATTTGTTTTAATCTAATTAATTATTTTTTTATCTATTAATTTATTACGGTTAATAGTTAATAAATATATATAAAAATTTAACTTTCCTATTATTCCTCTATCTTTTGTTATATATATTTTTTTTTTCATGTTTTAATATATATTTTAAAAAACAAATTATACTAGTTAATATTTTTTATATTTAATTTGTATATTTAGTATGTTTTTTTTTATAAAATGAATAATTATTATATTTATTTTATAGGGCCACAAATTTTGAATTTGCATTAGACCTTTTAACTCTCGAACGACCATAGTGATACTATCCACTTTCTTTCAGTTAAAAACAATAGTAAGATTAAACTTTAATTCTTTCTAATAAAAAATAAAAATATTTAAGTGCTTACTTTCTTTTTATTTATTTTCTTTCTGTTTTGTCTGAATAAATAAATATATAAAAAAATAGAGAAATTATAGGATAGTAAAAAGTTTATTCTTTATAACTAAAATTTATAATATACACACGATGTTTATTTTTATTCTCTAACTAAAAATTATAAATTACACACCTATAGGAGAATTAAATTTTTACTTTTATTATTTTCACCTAAGAATAAAAAATATATACGTGTTTACTTTATTTCTGTTTTTTTTTGTAAATGAATATATATATATATATGGAAGATAGAGGAATAATAAGAGAGTTAAATTTTTATTTTTTCTACATAAGAATAGTGGTTACACGTGTTTACTCTTTTTCTGTTTTGTCAAATTAAGATAGAGAAATAATAAGATACTGACTGTTTTGTAAGATACTGACTGTTTTGTCAGAGTGAATAAATATATATATGAAATATAGAAGAATAATATGATAGTCTTTTATTCTTTCTGCCTGAGAATAAAAAAAACACACACGGTTAAGCTCGTCCAAGATAATGAAACCAATGCAATTGCACTTAGACACCCACTTTTCTGTATAAGTGCAATATTATTAATTATATATTATAAAATATTTTTACTTTATAATATTATATTATTTTTGATTTATTATATGATAGAGTAATGGGGTAGATAAAATTTTGTAACGAGACTTGTAAAGGTAATTAGAATTGATGACTAAACCTAATTCAAAATATTTATTTATCTCTTCTCTTTATTTATATTTTTTCTTTTTATCTATTATTTTATAATTATATATTTATATATTTGTATATTTAAATTAATTAATTAATTTATATATTTTTAATTAATAACTAGAAAAATTAATAAATATATATAAAAAAGAATAAGAAATTAAATATGAATATGATTAATTTGTTTTTATCTAATTAATTATTTTTTCATCTATTAATTTATTACGGTTAATAGTTAATAAATATATATAAAAATTTAACTCTCCTATTATTCCTCTATCTTTTGTTATATATATATATATATATATATATATATATATATATATATTTCATGTTTTAATATATATTTTAAAATATTTTTATACTAGTTAATATTTTTTATATTTAATATGTTTTTTTATAAAATGTATAATTATTATATTTATTTTATAGGGCCACAAATTTTGAATTTGCATTGGCCTTTAACTCTAGAACTACCCTAGTGGATACTATCCACCATCTTTCGGTTAAAAACAATAGTAAAATCAAACTTTAATTCTTTCTAATAAAAAAGAAAAATATATAAGTGTTTACTCTCTTTTTATTTATTTTCTTTCTGTTTTATCTGAATAAATAAATATATATAAAAAATAGAGAAATTATAGGATAGTAAAATTTTTATTCTTTATAACTAAAATTTAAAATATACACAAGTTTATTTTTATTCTCTAACTAAAAATTATAAATTACACACTTATAGGATAATTAAATTTTTACTTTTATTTTTTCCACTTAAGAATAAAAAATATATACGCTGTTTACTTTATTTCCGTTTTGTGAGTAAATAAATATATATGAAAGATAGAGGAATAATAAGAGAGTTAAATTTTTATTTTTTTTACATAAGAATAGTAGTGTAGTAGTTACACGTGTTTACTTTTTTCTGTTTTGTTAGATTAAATAAATATATATATGAAAGATAGAGGAATAATATGATAGTAACTGTTTTGTCATAGTAATTAAATATATATGAAATATAGAAGAATAATATGATAGTTTTTATTCTTTCCACCTAAAAATAAAAAAAACACTCGTGGTTAAGCTCGTACAAGATAATGAAACCAATGCAATTGCACTTGCAAACGCCCACTTTTCTGTCCCAAAATTTTATTTAATATTATTAATTATATATTATAAAATATTTTTACCTTATAATATTATATTATTTTTGATTTATTTTCGTATAATATGTTTTTCTCTATCCATACTGTATATTTTTTCTAGCTTTATTATATAATAGAGTAATGAGTGAGGTAAAATTTCGTAACGGGACTTGTAAAGTACAAGGTAATTAGAATTGATGGTTAAGCCTAATTCAAAATATTTATTTATCTCTTCTCTTTATTTATATTTTTTCTTTTTTTATTCATTATTTTATAATTATATATCTATATATTTGAATATTTAAATTAATTAATTAATTTATATATTTTTAATTAATAACTAGAAAAAATAATAAATATATATAAAAAAGAATAAGAAATTAAATATGAATATGATTAATTTGTTTTAATCTAATTAATTATTTTTTCATCTATTAATTTATTACGGTTAATAGTTAATAAATATATATAAAAATTTAACTTTTCTATTATTCCTCTATCTTTTGTTATATATATTTTTTTTTCATGTTTTAATATATATTTTAAAAAACAAATTATACTAGTTAATATTTTTTATATTTAATTTGTATATTTAGTATATTTTTTTTTTTGATAAAATGAATAATTATTATATTTATTTTATAGGCCACAAATTTTGAATTTGCATTGGGCATTTTAACTCTCGAACGAACATAGTGATACTATCCACTGTGGATACTGTCTTCAGTTAAAAACAATAGTAAGATTAAACTTTAATTCTTTCTAATAAAAAATAAAAATATTTAAGTGCTTACTCTCTTTTTATTTATTTTCTTTCTATTTTGTCTGAATAAATAAATATATAAAAAATAGAGAAATTATATGATAGTAAAAAGTTTATTCTTTATAACTAAAATTTAAAATATACACACGATGTTTATTTTTATTCTCTAACTAAAAATTATAAATTACACACTTATAGGAGAATTAAATTTTTACTTTTATTCTTTTCACCTAAGAATAAAAAATATATACGTGTTTACTTTATTTCTGTTTTTTTGTATATATATATATGAAAGATAGAGGAATAATAAGAGAGTTAAATTTTTATTTTTTCTACATAAGAATAGTGGTTACACGTTTTTACTCTTTTTCTGATTTGTCAGATTAAGATAGAAGAATAATAAGATACTGACTGTTTTGTCAAAGTAAATAAATATATATGAAATATAGAAGATTAATATGATAGTCTTTTATTCTTTCTGCTTGAGAATAAAAAAAACACAACGGTTAAGCTCGTCCAAGATAATGAAACCAATGCAATTGCACTTGTAGACACCCACTTTTCTGTCCCAAAATTGTATTTAATATTATTAATTATATATTATAAAATATTTTTATCTTATAATATTATATTATTTTTGATTTATTATATGATAGAGTAATGGGGTAGGTAAAATTTTGTAACAAGACTTGTAAAGGTAATTAGAATTGATGACTAAACCTAATTCAAAATATTTATTTATCTCTTCTCTTTATTTATATTTTTTCTTTTTATCTATTATTTTATAATTATATATTTATATATTTGTATATTTAAATTAATCAATTAATTTATATATTTTTAATTAATAACTAGAAAAATTAATAAATATATATAAAAAAATAAGAAATTAAATATGAATATAATTAATTTGTTTTAATTTAATTAATTATTTTTTCATCTATTAATTTATTACGGTTAATAGTTAATAAATATATATAAAAATTTAACTCTCATATTATTCCTCTATCTTTTGTTATATATTTTTCATATTTTAATATATATTTTAAAATATTTTTTATACTAGTTAATATTTTCTATATTTAATATGTTTTTTTTATAAAATGTATAATTATTATATTTATTTTATAGTGCCACAAATTTTGAATTTGCATTGGCCTTTAACTCTCGAACTACCCTAGTGGATACTATCCACTATCTTTCGGTTAAAAACAATAGTAAGATCAAACTTTAATTCTTTCTAATAAAAAATAAAAATATATAAGTGTTTACTCTCTTTTTATTTATTTTCTTTCTGTTTTGTCTGAGTAAATAAATATATATAAAAAATAGAGAAATTATAGGATAGTAAAATGTTTATTCTATATAACTAAAATTTAAAATATACACAAGTTTATTTTTATTCTCTAACTAAAAATTATAAATTACACACTTATAGAATAATTAAATTTTTACTTTAATTTTTTCCACTTAAGAATAAAAAATATATACGTTGTTTACTCTATTTATGTTTTGTGAGTAAATAAATATATATGAAAGATAGACGAATAATAAGAGAGTTAAATTTTTATTTTTTCTACATAAGAATAGTAGTTACACGTGTTCACTCTTTTCTGTTTTGTCAGATTAAATAAATATATATATATATATGAAAGATAGAGGAATAATAAGATAGTGACTGTTTAAATAAATATATATATAAAATATAGAAAAATTATATGATAATTTTTTATTCTTTCCACTTGAGAATAAAATAAACACATGTGGTTAAGCTCGTCCAAGATAATGAAAGCAATGCAATTGCACTGCACTTGCAGACACCTACTTTTCTTTCCCAAAATTGTATTTAATATTATTAATTATATATTATAAAATATTTTTACCTTATAATATGTTAAGTTTTTCTCTATCCATATTGTATATTTTTTTTAGCTTTATTATATAATAGAGTAATGGGTGAGGTAAAATTTTGTAACGAGACTTGTAAAGTAATTAGAATTGATGACTAAACCTAATTCAAAATATTTATTTATCTCTTCTCTTTATTTATATTTTATATTTTTTATCTATTATTTTATAATTATATATCTATATATTTGTATATTTAAATTAATTAATTAATTTATATATTTTTAATTAATAACTAGAAAAATTAATAAATATATATAAAAAAGAATAAAAAATTAAATATGAATATGATTAATTTGTTTTAATCTAATTAATTATTTTTTAATCTATTAATTTATCACGGTTAATAGTTAATTAATTTATTTATGTATTTTTATTATGAATAATAATAAGGAGAATGGATAAATCAAATTAATAAATTTAATAAAATATATAAATATACATATATTTTTAAAATATATATTAAATTAAAAATATATATATATATAATAAAATAAAATTATTATATATATATAATTTATGAAATTAATATTTCTCTTCTTTAAATTTATTATTCTTATTTCACCTTAAAATCTTTTTTTTTCTTATAATATATATATATATATATATATATATATATATATATTAAAAACTCAACTTGTATATAATATTATAACTTTCTCTTTTAGATTAATAATTTAAAATTTTTTTATTATGAATATATATTAGTATTTTTTATTTTTAGTTGATATTTTAATTTTAAATTAAGTGGATATTTATAAAGTTAAAGAGAGGGAAAATATTAAATAATAAAAGAATTAAGAGGGAAAAATTGTTAAATGTGGTTTAGTGGTTTAGTGACATGTATAATAAAAAATAAAAAATAAAAAGAGAAATTGATAGGCATAAGTAACATGTAAAATGCCAACAAATGGTTAATAGGGTGATGGTGATGGTGATCAGTAATTGGAAGAAAATACTACCTAGAGAATAAAAATGTCATTATAGAAATTGAGAGGCATGTTGTTTTCAAAATATATGGATATCATTTAATGTTCTTCAACAGAATTAACTAAGATATCAATTGAAAAAAGGGTTTAGAACATTTATAGTACAATGACTTAATTAAAAAAATTGTCTATAAAAATGTGAGTAATATTTTTGTTGAATGTAATAGTACTAGTTAATTGATAAGTTATTTTGGTATATTTTTAAGTTTACATATTTTTATATATTTAATATGTTTTGATAAAAATATATATTATATTTATTTTAATTTTATAGGCCACAAATTTTGAATTTACATTGAAACCGTCCAACTCTTATACTGGCCTAGTGGTTACTATATTTACGTTAAAAAAAAAGAGTAGGACGGTAGGAAAACAATATTGAAAAATAGGATATATATAAAATATAGAGAAAAATAGGATATTGAAACACGTGTTTACTCTCTTTCTGTTTTGTTAGAGTAAATAAATATATATGAAAGATAGAAGATTAATATAATTGTAAAATTTGTATTCTTTATAACTAAAATTTAAAATATATACGTGTTTATATTATTCTCTAACCAAAAATTGATAAGAGAATGAAATTTTTATTTTTATTCTTTCCATTTAAAAATAAGAAATTAAATATAAATATGATTAATTTTTTTTATCAAATTAATTTGTTTTTTCATCTATTAATTATTGAGTTAATAATTAATTTATTTATTTATGTATTTTTAATATGAATAATAATAAATAGAATTAAAAAATTAAATTAATAAAATATATAATTTACATGTTTTTTTTAAAAATATATATATATATATATAATAAAATAAAATTACTATATATATATAATTTATTAAATTATTATTTCTATTTTTTAAATTTATCATTCTTATTTCACCTTAAAATCTCTTTTTTTTTCATTTTCTTATAATATATATTAAAAATTCAACTTGTATATAATATTATAATTTTATCTTTTAGATTAATAATTTAAATTCTATTTAGTATGAATACTAGTAGTTTGTATTTTAAATTGAAAATTAAGAATTTATCACTTTTAATTTTAAATTAAGTAAATATTTATAATAAAATTAAAGTAAGGGAAAATATTAAATAAAAAAAATTAAGATAGAAAAATTATTAAATGTAATTTAGGGATATGTACCATTAAAAAAAAAAGAAATTGATACGCATACTTAGCATACTTACATGTAAATTGCCAACAAATGGATGGGATGATTATGGTGATGAATTATTTAAAAATGTCATTATGTCATTATGGAAATTCAATAAAAATATTTTTTAGTAATTTGAAGACAATATTACCTCTAAAATAAAAATGTTATTGTGAAAATGGAGAGACATGTTGTTTTCAAAATGTAAAGATATCATTTAATGATTCTTAAAAAGAATTAACTAAGATATCAATTGAAAAAAAGGGTTTAGAACAGTTAGTATAAGATTTAATTTGAAAAATTACCTAAAAACTGCAAATAGTAATTTTGTAAAAAAATTGTAAGAAGTAGTATTTTTATTGAATGTAATAGTATTAGTTAGTTCATAAATTAGTTTGGTATATTTTTACGCTTACAACTTATTATATTAATATTTTTAATATATATTTTAAAATATTTTTTATTCTAATTAATATTATTATATATTTAATTTGTATATTTAATACGTTTTTTTATCAAATATATATTATATTTATTTTAATTTTATGTCGCCACAAATTTTGAATTTGTATTGGGCCGCCTAACTCTAATAAATACTTGGCCCTGGTTCGGTTAAAAACAATAATAGGAGAGCAATCTTTAATTCTTTTCACTAAAAATTAAAAATATGTTTTGTTTACTCTTTTTTTTGTTTTGTCAGAGTAAATAAGGGGTGCTTGGTTCAAATACAGGAATGAGAATAGAATTGGGATGGATAGATTTGTGGAATGAGAATAGGTATAATTGATAGAAGTGTAGTGTTTGGTTAAGAGTTTTAATTAATCTCATTCCCATTGATAACGTTTGGATTCATAAGAGAAAAGTTATAAATATAATTAATTAATTTTAATTTTATTTTATTAAATTAAAAATATAAAATATTATTATTTTTATAACATAATTGTTTAAAATCTATAAAATATTTAAATGACATAATTTAATAAAATATAAACATTTAATATTTTTTCATATTAATTATATTTTTTTTAAATAAAAAAAATACTTATAACAAAAAAAATGTTGAATTTTTTAATTTTTTACTAATTATAAATAAATAATTATCTATTAAATATAAATAATATAAGACAAAGTCTTTCAAATATTATATATTTTAAATTAAATATAATATTTTATTTAATAATATATTATAACATGATATAATTTATTTAATAATATTTTTTATTAAAATATTTCATATTTAATTTTTTAATATAAAATTGTTATTTTATTTTTAGTTTTATATTTTTATATTTTAATTAATTTATTTTAATTTTATTATTAATATATATATATAAAATTAATTATTGGTAATTATTACTAAAATTTTATTTTAAATGATTCTTTAATATTATTTAAATAATTGAAATTATTTATTTTATTATTATGTTAATTATAAATTAAATAACTTATAATATAATTATAAAATATATATATATATATATATATATATATATATATATAGATATATATATATATATATATATATATATATATATATATATATATATATATATATATATATGATATTATAATTATAATTATAATTATAATTATAATTATAATTATGAGAGAAAAAATAGGAGAGTGGAGATAATGAGAGAGAAATTGTATCACTCAGGAATGGGATTCATTCCTCCCAATTTAGGGAGGAATGGATGATTCCTGAGTATGAGGAATCAAATCAATATCTTGGAATCAAAACCATCAACCAAACATTTTATTTCAATCTCTTTCTCATTCCTGAATACAAAATTACGTACCAAACAGGTCCTAAATATATATGAAATATAGAGGACTAATATTTAACTAATAAATATATATAATAGTAAGATTTTTATTCTTTTTAACTAAATTTAAATATACACGTGTGTTTATTTTATTCTGTAAGAAGATAAGAAAATAGAAAATAGAAGAGTGAAACTTTTACTTTTATTCTTTCAACCTAAAAAAAATATAGATGTACTATTTTTGGTGAAAAAGAATAATAAGAGAATAAACATTAATTATTTATACTAAAATTTAAAAATATTTATCGTGTGTAATTTTTTTTATGTTTGGTGAAAATAAAAAAAAAATTATATATATATATATATATGAAAGATAGATAAATAATATAAGAGTGAAACTAGTATTCTTTTCATATTGGAATAAAAAAAATACACAAAAAATACAGGTGATTACTAAAGACAATAGTATAAGAGCAAATTTTAATTCTTTTCACTGTAAATTAAAATTTTACATGTGTTTATTATATTTATGTTTTGTCAGAGAGAGTAGAGTAAATAAATATATATAAAAAATAAAGGATTAATAAAATAATGAAATATGTTCACTCTCTTTATGTTTTGTCAGAGTAAATAAATATATATGAAAGATAAAAAAATAATAGGTGTTTTGTCGTAGTAAATAGGAGGGTAAAACTTTTATTCTTTTCACATAATAAAAAAAATACACGTGATTACTATCTTTAAAAACAATAGTAGTAGAGCAAACATTAATTCTTTCAACTAAAAATTAAAAATTTACATGTGTTTTGTCAAAGTAAATAAATATATATTAAAAATAAATAAATAATAAGAGAATGAAACTTTTATTCTTTCCACATAAACATAAGAATAAAAAAACACGTGGTTACTATCTTTCGATTTAAAATAATAGAAACAATAATAGGAGAACAAACTTTAATTATTTCTACTAAAAATAAAATATTTACACGTGTTTTTTCTCTATATGTTTTGTCAAAATAAATAAATACATATGAAAGAGTAGAATAATAAGAAAGTGAAAACTTTTATTCTTTCCACATAATAATATAAAACTACACGTGTTATTATCTTTTGTTTAAAAACAATAGAGAGCAAACTTTAACTTTTTCTACTAAAAATTAAAAATATATACGTGTTTAATCTCTTTTTATTGTGTCAGGGCAAATAAATATATATGGAAAATAGAGTGAAACTTTTATTCTTTCACATGAGAATAAAAAAAAATACACTTGAGCAAACTTTAATTTTTTCCACTAAAAATAAAATATTACTTGTGTTTACTCTATTTCTGTTTTGTCAGAATATATATAAAAGATAGAAGAATAATAGGAGAGTGAAACTTCTATTCTTTCTACATAATAATAAAAAAAATACACGTAATTACTATCTTTACTTTAAAAACAATAGAGAACAAACTTTAACTTTTTTTCAATAAAAATTAAAAATATACACATGTTTACTCTCTCTATTTTTCTGTTGCGTCGTGCTAATAAATATATATGAAAAATAGAAGAATAATATGGTTGAGCAATAAGATAAAAGAATAATATGATATGAAATGTGTTTACTCTCTTTTTGTAATATAAAAATAGGGGAGTGATAGGGAAAGAATTTGAGGGAGGGAGTGAGAAAGGGAATGAGAAAAAGGGTAAGTAAGAGGAAAGAGAGAGAAATTATTTAATTTTTTCAGTCAATCATATTGTTGCCACGTCATTCTCTCTCTTATTCCCCCACCAAATTCCCTCTCTCAATCATTTCTCATAAATATTTGAAAAATAGAGGAATAATAAGAGAGTTAAACTTTTATTATTTCCATATAATAATAAAAATAAAAAAAATGGTTATTATCTTTTGTTTAAAATAAGATAATGAAATGTGTTTATTCTCTTTCTATTTTGTTAGAGTAATAAATATATATGAAAGATAAAAATTAATGTGTTTTTGTGTTTTGTCAGAGTAAATAAATATATTTAAAATAAATATATTTAAAAGATAGAAGGATAATAGAATAGTGAAAGCATAAAAGAATAATAGGATAGTAAAAGCATATTTACTTTTTTTTATTTTTGTCAGAGTAAATAAATATTTATAAAAAATAGGAGAATAATATATAGTAAATAAATATATATATATATATATATGAAAGATAGAGAAATAATAGAGTAAAACTTTTATTCTTTTAACATAGTAATAATAAAAATTCAAGTGGTTACCATCTTTCAATTTAAAATCAATAGTAGTAGAGCAAACATTAATTCTTTCAACTAAAAATTAAAAATTTATCAGAGTTTACTTGTTTTCTATTTTGTTAGAGTAAATAAATATATATTAAAAATAAAGGAATAATAGGAGAGTGAAACTTTTATTCTTTTCTACGTAAGAATAAAAAAAAAATACACAGTGGTTCATATCTTTCGATTTAAAACAATAGAAACAATAGTAATAGAACAAACTTTAATTATTTCTACTAAAAATAAAATATTTACACGTGTTTATTCTCTTTCTGTTTTGTCAAAATAAATAAATATATATGAAGGATAGAAGAATAATAAGAGAGTTAAACTTTTATTCTTTTCACATAATAATAAAAAAAAAGACAAGTGGTTACCATCTTTCGTTTAAAAACAATAATATGATAGCAAACTTAAATTTTTTCTACTAAAAATTAAAAATATACACGTGTTTACTCTCTTTTTATTGTGTCAAGGTAAATAAATATATATGAAAAATAGAGGAATAATAAGAGAGTGAAACTTTTATTCTTTCCACGTAAGAATAAAAAAAATACACTTGAGCAATCTTTAATTCTTTCCACTAATAATTGAAAATTATCGCTGGTTTACTCTAAGAATAAATATATATATATATATGAAAGATGAAATAATATAAGAGTTGAGACTTTTATTCTTTCACATAAGAATGAAAAAAATAAATGTGGTTACTATATTTAAGTTAAAAACAATAGTATGAGAGCAAATATTTATTCTTTCCACTAAAAATTAAAATCGTGTTTACTCTATTTCTATTTTATCAAAGTAAATAATGGAATGAGTTTTTTCCACCCTCCCTTACATTCCCACACCAGGCCCCATACCTCACTCACTCTCGAAAATTACTTATTTATTCCTACCACTTATATATATATATATATTTTATTTACTGTATTTATTTTATTTTATTTAATTATTAAGTTTTTTTTATCATTAAATATAAATAATTAATTTTTAATATATTTTTTTTCTTTATTTATTTAATTAAAAATAAAAAATATTATTATTTTTATATTATAATTGTTTAAAATATATAAAATATTAAAGTATCCTAATTAAATAAAATATAAATATTTAATATTTTATTATATTTATTATATATATATATATATATATATATTAAAATACGTATAAAAAAAAGTTGAATGATTCAATTTTTTAATTTATAAATAAAATTATCTATATAAAGTCTTTAAAATATTATATATTAATAATTAATAAAATTAAACATAATGTTTTACTTAATAATATATACGGTAACATTGCATAATAAGATTTAACTTAAAATGAATGAAATTCTTAACTGAAATAAAAAAATAAAAATAAATATTTGAAAACCGATATAAAGAATATTAAATAAATAAAATAAAAAAATATTAGAAAATAATTAATTAAATTTAATGAATAAGAAAAATATAATATTTAAATTTAATAATAAAATTAAATAAGTAAAGTTAATTTAAATAAGTAAAATAATAATAAAATAATAAATGTAAATATATAAAGGTGGTAGAAATAAATAAGTAATTTGGGGTGAGTAAAGAATAGAATCGAAAGTGGGGATGTCAGAGGGAAAGAGAGAATCAATTTGCAATAAATATATATGAAAGATAAAAAATTAATAAGACAGTGAAATGTGTTTACTCTCTTTATGTTTTGTCATCAGAGTAAATAAATATATATGAAAGATACAGAAATAATAAGATAGTTAAATGTTTTGTTTTGTGAGAGTAAATAAATATATATATATATGAAAGATACAGAAATAATAAAATAATTAAATGTGTTTATTCTCTTTTTGTTTTTATCAGAGTAAATAAATATATAAGAAAGATAGAAGAAACGTGTTACTCTCTTTCGTTTAAAAACAATAGTAGAAGAGCAAACTTTAATTTTTTTTACTAAAAATTAAAAATATAAACATGTTTTATTCTTTTTCTATTTTATCAGAGTAAATAAATATTTATGAAAAATATAGAAATAATAAGATAGTGTAATGTGTTTACTCTTTTTCTGTTTTCTAGTTTTCTAGAGTAATATATATATATATATATATATATATATATATATATATATATATATATATATATATGAAAGATAGAAGAATAATAGGATAGTGAAACGTGTTTACTCTTTTTCTTTTTTATCAAAGTAAATAAATATATATGAAAGATAGAGAAATAATAAGATAATGAAATGTGTTTATTCTCTTTCTGTTTTGTCAAAATAATAAATATATATGAAAGATAATAAAATAATAGGTGTTTTGTGTTTTATAAGATTAAATAAATATATTTGAAAGAGGAGTGATAGAGGGAGGAAATTTGGTGAGGGAATTTGGTGAGGAAATGACGTGGCATCACATTCATTGGTTGGAAAATGTAAAAGTGGAGGAAAGAGAGAAAATAGAGAAATTATTTGATTTTTTCAGTGAATAAGATTATGCCACGTCATTCCCTCACCAAAATCCCTCACCAAAATCTCTCACCAAATTCCATCACCTAATCATTTCTCTATTTGAAAGATATAAGAATAATAGGATAGTGAAAGCATGTTTACTCTTTTTTTAGAGTAAATAAATATATATGAAAAAAAAATAAAGGAATAATAGGAGCATGAAACTTTTATTTTTTTCACATAATAAAAAAAAATACACGGTTACTATCTTTCATCTAAAAACAATAGTAATAGAGTCAACTTTAATTCTTTCCAAAAAAAATTAAAAATTTACATGTGTTTACTATCTTTCTGTTTTGTGAGAGTAAATAGGTATAAATGAAAGATAAAAAAATAATAAGAGGGTGAAACTTTATTCTTTCCAATAAGAATATAAAAAATACATCGTGTTACTATCTTTCAGTTCAAAATAATAGTAGGAGAGCAATCTTTAATTTCTTTTAGCAAAAATAAAGTATTTTCAGGTGTTTACTCTCTTTCTATTGTTTTATCATAATAAATAAATATATATATAAAATATAGAGAAATAATAAGATAGAAAAATGTGTTTAGATTAATTCTGTTTTTAGAAGAGTGAGACTTTTATTCTTCCCACATAAGAATAAAAATAATTCACGTGGTTGCTATCTTACAGTTAAAAACAATAATATGAGAGCAAACTTTATTCTTTCCATTACAAATTAAAATGTGACACGTGTTTACTCTCTTTATCTTTTTGTAGATAAATATATATGAAAGATAGTGAAATGTGTTTACTCTCTTTTATCTTTTATAGATAAATATATATGAAAGATAGTGAAATGTGTTTACTCTCTTTGTATTTTGTCAGAGTAAATAAATGAGTAAGGATAGGAGGAGAGAAAGATTTACCGCGAATATAAAATGATGTGGAAAGAGATAATCAGGAAAGAGATAAATAAACAATTGAAATGTTGAGTCATAATGTTTAGTCAGCCTTCCACATCATTTAGTTGTACATTGGCTTGGCTGCAAATTTTTTGCAAACCATTTCTCTGTCTACCAACATTTCATTCATTTTTTTCCAATATACCCACTTTTCTCTCTCTAAACCTATAATTAACTCATTAATTACACATTTTTTAATAATTAAACTCTTAAATAAATATTAAAATATTTTATCTATATAATTAAATGAATAATACTTAAATAATTATGTAATTAATAGGTTAATTAATGAGTTTAGAGAGAAAAATATAGATATATTGAAAAAGTGAATGAAAAAGTGGGTACATTAAGAAAAAGTGAATGAAATATGGGTAAACAGGAAAATTGTTTAATTTTTTTCGCTCTCTTATCATTATTCTATTTAAATATAGCTCTTCTCTTTTTCTGTTTTGTAGATTAAATAAATATATATGAAAAATAAAAAAAAATAATAGAATAGTGAACGTGTTTACTCTCTTTTTGTTTTGTCAGAATAAATAAATAAATAAATAAATAAATAAATAAATAAATAAATAAATAAATAAATATATATATGAAAAATGATAGAGCGCGACTTGAGACAGCGACTTGGAGAGCGATGCTTACTTGGGTTGACAGGTGGAATATTCTCTCTCATATTATTAAATATTTTCTCTCTCCTATTATTAATTATAAAAGAAATAAATTCATAATTCAACTAATCAGTGATATTAATTAGGGTTTAGGGTTTAGAATTTAGGGTTTAGAATTGAGTATTTAGAGTTTAGAATTTAGAGTTTAGGGTTTAGAGTTTTTTAATAAGAGAGATAAATTATTTAAAGAATATTTTACAAAACTTGTTTTAATTATTATTATATTTTTATTTATTTATTAATTTCATCTGTCAACCCACATAGGCATAGCTCTCCTAATCGTTGTCTCACAGCCACGCTCTCCTTTATTTATATATATATATATATATATGAAAGATAGAGGAATTATATGAGAGTGAAACTTTTATTCCTTCCACTTATGGTTATTATCTTTAGTTTAAAACAATTTACACATGTTTACTTTATTTTTATTTTTTGTCAGAGTAAATAAATATATATAAAAGATAAATAAAATAATAGAATGAAACTTTTATTTTTTTCACATAAGAATAAAAAAAATACACATGAAACAATCTTTAATTCATTCCACTAAAAATTGAAAATTTACACTTGAATAATAGAATATTGAAATGTGTTTATTCTTTTTCTGTTTGGTGGAGTAATAAAATATATATGAAAATAGAAGAATAATAGAATAGTGAAACTTGTTTATTCTCTTTCTGTTTTTTCAAATAAAGAGAGGTGTTTTTCTCATTCCCTCTAACATCCTCATTCCACTCGTGACCTTATTTCTCACTCACCTTCAAAATTACTTATTTATCCATACCACCTTTATATATTTACTTTTCTTATTTTATTTAATTAATTATTAAGTTTTTCTTATTATTAAATATAATTAATTAATTAATTTTTAATATATTTTTTTTACTTTAATATTTAATTAAAATTACACAAAATATTATTATTTTATATTATAATTATTTAAAATATATAAATATTGAAGTGGGTCATAATTTAATAAAATATAAATATTTAATATTTTATTATATTCATTATATATATATATATATTTTAAAATACATATAAAAAAATAGTTGAATGATTCAATTTTTTTATTTATAAATAAAATTATTTATAAAATATAAAGTTTTTAAAATATTATATATTAATAATTAATCAAATTAAATATAATATTTACTTAATAATAAATACGTAACATTGTATAATAAGATTTAACGTAAAATGAATGAATTTATATATTTTTTAAATAAAAAAAATTCTTAACAGAATAAAACAAAAATAAATATTCGAAAACCAATATAAAGAATATTAATTAAATAGAATAAAATAAAATATTAGAAAATAATTAATTAAATTTAATGAATAAGAAAAATATAATAATTAAATTAAATAATAAAAATAAATTTAAATAAGTAAAATAAATAAAATAAGAAATGTAAAACAATTTGCTAATACATAGGAAAGATAAAAGAATAATAAGAGAGTGGAACTTTTATTATTAAATTATTAACTTTTGTTCTTTCTACTTAATAATAATAAAAAATACACTGTGGTTACTATCTCTCATTTTAAAAACGGTAAAAACGGTAATATGAGAGCAAACTTTAATAATTTTTACTAAAAATTAATTAAAAAGTTACATGTATTTTTTTTTTTTTTTTTTGTTAAAGTAAATAAATATATATATATATAAGATAGAGAAATTATATGAAAGTGAAAATTTTATTCTTTTTACGTTAAAAAAAATAGTGAGAGAGCAAAATATAGACGTGTTTTTTCTGTTATCATAGTAATAAATATATATAAAAGATAGAAAAATAATAGGACTGTAAAACCTTTATTTTTCCACATAAGAATAAAAAAAAATACAAGTGCAGCAATCTTTAATTCTTTCCCCTAAAAATTGAAAATTTACACTTGATTATTCTTAGAGGAAAATATATTTACACTTGTATGTTTTGTACTGTAATAAATATAGATATTAAAGATAGAAGAATAATTTAATTATGAAATTTTTATTCTTCATAATTAAAGTTTAAAATATACATACGTGTTACATTTATTCTTTAACTAAAAATTATAAAGTACACCTATATTATTTTGATTGTCTAACTAAAAAAAATATAAATTATACATGTGGGTTTACTTTTAACTAAAAAAAATCATTAAAAAATATGTACTAACAAAAAATTATTTAAATACGTGTAATATTAAAAATAGGCTCATTTAATCCTAAACTAAACCACAATTAAGTTTTATTTTTTTATTTATATATTTATTAATTAAATATTAATATATTCTTTATTTTTATCTTTCTAATAAATTTCTTATTATTTATATGAGTATTTATTAAAAATATTTTAATTTTATCTTTTATATATATATTATCGTTATTAATTATTTTAACTTTATATTTCTTTTTCTTTTTCTTTTTTACTTTTATTAATATTAATTATTAATTATTTTAAAATTGTTGGGTGATATAACAATATTTATCCTTTCAACAAAAAAATAAATAAATTAATAATTAAATATTGAATAATAATAAAAACTCATTCATCAAACAATAAAAGAGTAATAATCAAATATTAGACAAAATAATATTACTTGTAATTATAAGTAATGAATAAAAAAATATTAATTTAATTTTTGTTCATATTAAATTAAATAAGAAATAAACTTTTACAAAAATATTACAGTATAACAAAATTTATAAAAATTTATAAATAAATTGTTAAAATTTCTTCACTAAGAATTTAAGGAATAAAAAAAATAAAAATGATAAAAAAATTGAAATAAAAGAAAGAGAAACTAATAAAAAAAAAATGAGATAAATTTAAATATGGTAAAAAAGAATAGAAAAAATATATTAATATTTAATTAATAAATAAAAAATAACTATTTAATATATATATATATATATAATCTAAATAAGCCTATAAATTTTTATAGTAAGTAAGTTTAAATAGTTTTTTTATTAGTAAGCTAATTGTATACTTATATATTTATAAGTAAACTCTTTTTTTTTTTACTTTTTTTTTTAACTAAAAATTATAAATTATCCATGTGCTTACTAGACTGATAAAGAATTGTAGACAAGGAAAAGAATCACTAATTGGGGTCAAAGTTATCTTTGTCCGGATCTTATATATTATATAGGAGGGAAATTCTATTCTTTCCACTTAAGAATTAATAATATACACACTTGTTTACTTTTATTCTTATTTTATTTTTATAATATTTAAATTTTAAATATAAAATATATTAGTATGATTTAATTAATTAAAAACCCAAATATTAAACACATTTCATGACATTTTTTTTAATGATTGAATAAAATTAAAATATGTATATGAGTAATGATATAAAAGACAAAAAATTTATTCTCTATTACTAAAATTAGAAAATACTAAAAAAAAAAAAAATAGAAAATACAAGTGTTTATTATTTTTCGGTTTAACTTAATAATATGAGAGCAAACTTTAAACCTAAAAATTAAAAATATGAACATGTTTATTACTTTTTGTTTGGTTAGTTTATATATATATGCATACTGTTTATTATTTTATTTAAGTAAATATATATGAGTAATAATAAGAAAATTAAAAATATACAATGTGTTTACCTTATATTTTTATTTTTTATAATATTTAAATTTTAAATATAAAAATATATTAGTATGATTTAATTAATTAAAAATTCAAACATTAAACAAATCCTGTGACATTTTATTATTTTTTTTTTAATGATGGTGAACAAAGTTAATATAGGAAAGATATGAGTAATGATATAAGTGCGAAACTTAATTATTTCCACCTAAAATTTAAAAATATAAACATGTTTATTATTTTTCTTTTTTTTTGAGAATAAATAAATAAATATATATATATAAGATAAAGTAATAATAGGATAGCGAAATTTTATTCTTTACATCTAAAATTTAAAATATATACACGTGTTTATATTTTAAAGTATATATATATATATGGGAGTAAACATGTCGAGTCGAGTCAAAATTAGGAAGCGGTTCGACCGATGAATTTCGACTAGGACCGAGAGGTATGATCGAGGATTTTGACATCCGAACGAGAATTTGAATCTGGGACCGAAGAAACTCGCACCCAACAGAGAACTCTCAAACTTGGGACCGATAAAGTTAGTCTCAGACTAACTTAGGACCGGTGATTTTCACACTTCGACCGAGGATCTCCGAACCCCGACCGAGGGACTTCTAACTCATTATCGGGGGATTTTAGCCCCGACTAATAAAAACACACCTATGACCGAGGACACAGGTAAAGTCTATTTGGTTACATTTTTCAATTTCCAATTTTTTTTTTTTTGTAATTTTGAAACTTCAAATCATGTTCTAAATATATCAAAAAAAAATTTAAAATATTTTTGGGATATTTTTAAAAAACAATATTTTGATAAGGGCTCGTTTGAGATTTATTTTTAAACTCTAATGCCTTTAAATACTAATGTTTTTTAGGTATTTTTCTCCCTAGTCATCATCAAACAGCAACAAATATCAACATTTATATATTGTTGTTATAATTTTTAAATACACAAAAATATGTATGTCTAGGATTAGAAGAGTAATTGGTTAAAATAAAACGTAATACAATCAAATTTCAAAAGCCAAGATTTTATAAAGTATAGACCTGTTTTAAAACGGGTACGGAGGATGAAGCGCAAAAGCTTTTTCTCGAGTACCACCAAACAATGAACTAAACAAAACTCTAGTGAAAAATATGTTTGTATACGTATACATTTTTATTGATTTTAAAATTAAAAATTAATTGATAACTCTGTTTCAAATAAATAATATTTTAAATTAATTATTTTAAATTAATTTAAACATAGATTTCCAAAAATCAAATTTAATTTGATTATGACAAATTTAAAGATTATTTAAACTTGAACCTAAATTAATTATTTTAATTTTAAAGCTGTTAGAATTTGTTTAAAATCTTTTAAAATAATGTTTTATTTTAAAAAAAAAAATCTGACACACAAACCGATGTTGAAATTTCTCAAACCTCGAGCTTTTTCAGGACAAAAGTTTTTCGAGGATTACAATATTCTTTCATCTTCATCATCTCATGTACTGACAACCACTCTTTCCTCTTCACTCTTTCTCTCACTTATTTACAAATATTTTTTCTTGTTTTGTTGCTTCATACCTTCATATTATTATTATTTTTTAAGAATCATTAAACTCAAGTTACTTATCTATCTCTTTTGTGTTGGAAGTGGAATATTCTTTTTTATAAATATTGGTACAAAGTTTATTTAAGCTCGGCTATCAGCTTGAGCTCTCGAATCGAGCTGAGCTTGTATGTAAATAGTCGAGTCGAGCTTAAGCTCAAATTTATAAACTCGTTCGAGCTCAAGTTCGAGTCAAACCAATAAATACTAAGTCAAGTTTAAGTTGTCTTGAGCTCGACTTGACTCATTTGAAGCCCTAATGTAATATATTAAAATTTTATATTTTATTAAAAAATAAATTTAAACTTTTGATAAAATATAAAAAGAAATATTAATAATGTTATATAGGGTTGTTTTTACTAATGTTTGTGATGGGTCATAGGATGGAGGTGGTGATTTTTTGGGAGGAGGAATGCATTTATTTTCTGGGTCCTATTTGATTTTGGGCATGGTTTATATCATATTCTTTAAAAAAAAATTATATAATAGATGATATAAATTTATATTTTAGTATAATATATATTATAATATATTAAAATTTATATTATTATAAAAAATAAATTTAAAATTTATATAAATATAATGAATAAATTAATATATTAATAATTTTATATATTTAATTAGTTTACCGTGTTGGGGTGTTGGGGGTACGGGATCGGAATGAGTCCAGGCAGAGACACATATAAAATACCGGCTAGCGGAAAAAAATTGAAAAAAATCGAATTAAACAATTGTTTGTAATAACGGTTTTGGAATATCAATTCAAATTTTCTATATTTATATAATATACTTATATAAATATATAATTTTTTAATATATGATCAAAATAATGAGAATGGACATACTTATACAAATTTATGAACGAGATAATTTCTTTTAAACCAAATAACTAAAAAAAATCTTTCTTGATTATTTTTTATTATATTTTACATGTTATGAATTGGTTGATTGTTTTTTATTCTATTTTACATGTTACGGTCGTTGTACTCAAATTTGCATGAATGAATAGATAAAAGAAAATAAGTTCATTGAAAACATTTCAACATATCTAAAATGTCAAATAATGAATATTATAGAGTTTCATAATAAATTTTAAATATCAACTATTTAAATATAGATAAATTAAAGTATTTTTTTTGTATTTTGATTGAATAATTAAGAACTATGTAATCTTATTATAAGGATTATTTAGAAGAAGAAAAAACCAACTCAAGCTCAAACAAGCTATACTTGTTATTAACAAGTTCTCATTAATTGAATTCATTATAAATATAACAGCTACTTAAAATATGTTGTATATTATTAAAATATTAACTTTCTTTATCATAATCAAAATTCCAAAATTTAAAATAATGAAAATAACTCCAAAATTGTTTATCAAGGTTTTCAAAGTAGAAACTATTATGTTCATGGGTAATCTTGAATCCAGACTTTCTCTACATAATTATAATTTATAATCTATATATAACAACAATTTTAAAGTTAATATTATGTTTTCCTTATCCAAGCAAGACTAAATGAAGCAAAACATATGGATCTATTTCAACTACTGAAGTTTAAAGACAAGGGGATCCATTTTCTCCCTATTATTCAACATCCTTGTGGAAATCTTTGTACATCTTCCTCCTACTAAGATTATCTTAGGGTGCAAATTATGAAATTTCTAGCTAGGTCTAAAGTCATCTGACTCATTAACATGGAAATCTTTGATGACAAGCTATTCAAGAATGTTCAAAGGCTACAGATATTAATAGTATTATTATTTCTGATGCAATTGGAAAGCAAGGGACAATTTTGCATCATCCATTGATCTCTTTTATTTAATGATAACTTTTTGCATAAAAAGCTTGTAATGTTATCTCATGAATTCAATATCCTTCTGAACAAAGTAAAATGGGATTTCTAATAATATCCTTCTAAAAATGAAAAAGAACCCATAGAAAACAAGACATAACCATGAACATTAAAAGTAAACAAAAATCAAGGCAAACATTAAAGTAATCCCGGTGCATTAAAAGTAATCCAAAAAAAAGTAAGAACTAGAGTATTTTCTTCCCTTTTTTTTATCTGTCCCATTTCTTAGGGGAGACTGACTGACTGACTGTTCCAACATCCAAGAACTAAACAAATCCAGTACAAGAAAACAATGAAATATTTGAAGGAATGTAAAAAATTGATGAGGGTCACAAGAAAATAGATTATACTTACTTACTCCCCCCCTAACCAGCTTCATATCAACCACCACCTTCGTTGAGAATCGAGAGATTAAAATGTATTTTTACCAAAATTCAGCAAAATATCGGGGAATGTAGCAGCTAACAAAATCACAAAAATATCCATCTTCTAAGCTATCTCGAGTTGTTGTTCAAGTTAGGTTTCTTCGGAGAAGAGAATATAGAACCTGGAGAACTGGCTGTCCTTTTCCCAAAGCAATTATAAGGTCCTTCTGATTCATCATCATCGCTATCAATTTCGGACGAAGGCAACCTGTTCTGTTGGCTCCTACGCTGCAGAATAAACACATTGAAATAGTAACTTACCAATTCTTCCCTGCTTTTCTTAGGAAAAGCCTTGAATATTTCTGTCCAGAACGATTTCTCCAGTGATGGAGTGTTTGCTTTGATAACCGAAGCAAATTTCTTCTCATCCTCCTTCCTCCACGACAAAGCAACGTTTTCGCCCATCTTGTCAAATTGCCACTGATCGAAGGCCGAGCACAGTTCAAGCTTCACACGGGACTTCTTCTCGCTGATGTGGAATCTGACGCAGTCGATCGAACCAGGATGTTGGCAGCCGCATGAGTCCTGTCTTCCTTTACCAATTCGTTCCCTTTCAATTAGATATTTGTTCTGCTCATTGTTCTTCAGAGGCCAGACCTGCCCACTTATCCATTTTGGGTCGCTTTCATAAGTTTCCCTCCCACCCTTCCACTCGGGTATTACTGCTTGGGAAATCGTTCCTACAGAGACTCGCTTTCTCTTTTTATTGTCGTTAAATAAAGCAACCTCTGGAGATGTTCTTCTTCTTCTTCCTCCAGACCCAGAATCAGATTCTTTGTCGAGTTGGTTATCTAAATCACGTGAAGACGAATTTAGTGCTGATTGGGACAATCTGGACGATTTATGTTCTTGGGAGGCTATTTTTGCAGAAAGGATCCTCGGACTGCATCTCAAACCGTCATTTTGCCCAAAATCTTCGTACATATAAGGATGCATCTTCTGCTTCTTCAATAAGATAATGAGGGACATGTCAGAACTCTTTCAACTTTTGCTCTCACCCATAAAGGAAGAGTAATACAAATCCAATTGGAATAAGAACATTAAAAAAGTTAAGTAGGATATTTGATCTAAACGTAATTCTCAAAATGGGACTGCAAAGTTTGAGAAATGTTCAAATCAAATCTCCTATAAAAATATCATGTTCGCAACATTAGTTTGGATCTATCATTTTCTTTCATAGAAATGTCCACGAACCTCAATTAATCCATGAGGTGAGGAGGCTAGCACATAAACTAGATGCTTCAGAAAATAATCAAACCATAAGTCCAAGCTTTTTATGGGGTGATTTTTTCTACACATTTTCTCCAATGAGTTTCAATTTTAAAAAACAAGAAAAAAATATATATTCCAAAGAAGCTTGTTCAATCTCGGGTTATTGAAGATTTTTCAAAAAAAAAGAGACTTTATCACACCACCTATCATTTCAACTATCAAACCACTTAATTCATCAAAACAAAATAACTTTACTTTACCTTTTTTTATAAATTAAATTGTAAATACAAAAAGATAATTTAGTAATTTAACCCATATAATCCCAAAGAAAAAAACTTTTCATCAAACAAGATTTTGAATTCATAACTTTCAAGTTACCCCACATCAAACAAGCTCACATCAACAACAACAGACATGCCAAATAAATCGTGGTAATAGAGACATGCAAATAAGTGACCAAAGTAGTTTTTTTTTCTCTTTTTTGTGATCCAGAATGTTCAGGCTAGGTTGAGCACACCTCAACTAATCGTGGGGAGATTAGCACAAAAACCCACTTTCATACCCACCATTTACGTAATCCAGGTGTTTTCAGTAATGGGATAGATGTGACAAAAGTAGATTAAGCATTATGACCGGAGGTTACCAATAATGTAAGCAAATAGGGTAAATGAGGAGAAGTTGCCTATATTTCTTTTGATAGGTATAACCCTTGTCCAACTAAAAGACATGAACAAAGATCATCAAAACAGTACACCATTCAAAGCTCATATAAAATAATTGATTATATACATACCAACCAATTTGTAGACGATTGTTCATCACCCATATGAGTGGGTCTTTTTATCAACATTGCCTCTCGAGCCAGCAAGATCTGCTTCCATTTCTGATCATTGCCAATGTTCTTCCACTTGAAACAGTCGGGCAAATTTTCAATCTGTGGATCACAAGGATCCTTCGCAACCTGAGTCACCCAGTGCAGCATTCTAATCTCATTCTCCAGATCTATCTTCCTCCTCTCGGAAATATTATCACATGTATCTACATTTTCAGCAACAAAACTATCTACATTTTCAGCACATTCATCCGTTAGCACATCACTTCCATCGTTTACGTTTAGAACATTTCCTGAGTTCAACCCGGATGCCTCTGAGTGTTCTACTACATCTTTCTTGTTTGAATTCAATGGTTTAAGTTCTTCACATTCTACATCTGCATCCATCAAACTAGAAGGTGTAGTGTCCCTATCTCTAGCATCCAAAACACTTTTTACTTCCTTACCAATTTTCTGCAACCACGTATCAAGCTTATCCAAATACTTTGTATAAATAAACTTCAAAGTAGAGCCACCATGAGAACCTAACCCACTCGCTTCAGCAACTGAATCCCATAATTCCTTTCTCGTAACTTCATCGAACCCTCCTTTCTCTCTCACTGCCATGTAAAGTTTCAACACGTCAATTGCTTCGTCGGTCTCCATCATCGGTGGTCTAAGCCTGAAGAAATCTGTTGCGCAGATCTTTTCGGTCGAAAGAAGAAATCGATCGAACAGGATGCGAATCTTGTCTTCTTCAGCTCCTTCCACAGACCCAATATCAAAACAAAGTTCCTTGTACTGTTTATGGAAGAAGTTGAGGAGATCTAGGGAATAACGATCAGCTATCTTCAAGGTTCCTACCATGGAGAAAAGATTCAAACCCTAGAAACAGTTAATAAAAGCATCGCTACAAAAGCAAAAAACGTTGCAAAAGAAGTTGGATGGTGAGCTATCTTGGAAGGAAATGAAGTAGAAAAAGAAGACGTCAAAGAGTAATCTACAGGCAAGTGGATCTGAAAGGAAAATGGGTTTCGAACGTATGATGTTTTAACGTAAAGTATGAAGAGAAAGGAGGGAGACGAAAAGATAGGGTTTTATTTTACAAAAATTTGAACAAAGCGGGCATGACGAATTGAGAAGAGAAAGGGGAAGGAGAAACGTACCAGACAGAGTATTTTGTGGGATGACCCTTCCATGACCTCTTTGTCCTTTCCTTTCGCTTATTTCCCCCCTAAGCCCTCTCTCTATTCATAATATCAATTTCTTGTTTACAAATGAGCTAGATTGAGAAAATATGAATTTATAGTGTGGAGAGAGGGGAGGAGAAAGGGTTAGGTTTTGTTTGATTAATGTGGGTTTGGGGGAATTGTGGCCTCTAATTTGTTCTCGAACTCTAAACGACGTCGTAGCGTACTGATAAAGAACTCTAAACGACGTCGTAGCGCACTGTTAAATGTCAAATCGTTGAATGCATATCGCGAGATTGCTTGTATTAAACAAACCCTAAATTTGATTAAGAATGGGAATATATTCAATATCAACAAATTATATAAGAATATACCATTTATGAAACAAAAACAACTTTGACATTTATAGATCTAGCTTCTTTATAAACCAATCATCTTAAGAATCTCAAGAGTCATCTTCTATGTATATAGTGCCTTGTTTCTCTTATGGCAACCTAGATTGATTTGGTGTTTTGTTCTACATGTTTAGCAAAACTAATTTTTGTGTTTTTATCTAGAAAAAACTTCTGTCGTCTGTAAAATCGTTTCGCTTGTACCTCGCTGTATTTTAATCTGTCTTTAATTCTTACTAAAATTGGAGTTATTTGCTAAAAGAATCAGCTTATTATTATGAATGTCTCTACACCAAAGGAAAATAAGTATTAGATCTGAGGTTGTTCTTCTATTTTGTCTGAAAATGTTAGGTCTTAAGTTAAAAAAAAAAGGAATCAACTAGGGTTTACAATTTAAAGACCCTCTCATTATGTGTGTATGGGCCAATTTGAAAAACTTTTTTTAGTTATCATTATATACACTTACATTCTCTTATTATTTTTTATGGGCCAATTTAAAAAACTTTTTGGGTATGATTAAAGATTGAATAAAAAAAATATAATGAAAAAATAACGGGCCGAGATAAAGTGCAACCGAGTTTAATCGAACTGAATAAATATAATTAAATTTGTTAATATACATCATTTTCGGAACATTATTTTATGTATACTAATATTCAAGATGTTAAAAAAATGGTTCTTCAATTAATTAAAATGTTTTATTTGCTCAAATCCAGATCCAATTGCAGGTCGAGCGTTTTTAAATTGGGCCGATAATTAAATTTAAAATCAGTGCACGGGGACATTTCCTAAAAAAAAACCGGACATAATTAACAAATCTCGCGCTCTCATAATTATTTTAACATTTATGCGAGTGTAAATGAGTAAGAGTAACTCGTAAATCACTTATGAGTTACCGCGTCATTCATTTTAATTTAAATATCGATACAAAGGAAATTATAAATAAAAAAAATTAATTGATTATTAGTTAAAGTTCATAATCTTCAATAAAAATATACACACTAACATTCTCTTATTATTTATTTATGAGCCAATTTAAAAACTTTTTGCTAGAGTTAAAAGATTGAATAAAAAAAATAATCGACTTGAGATAGGGTGCAAATAAGTTTAATTGAACTGGAAAAATATAATTAAATTTGTTAATATACATAATTTTAATAACATTATTTCATGTATTATTTCATGTTATTAATATTCAAATAAGATGTTAAAAATGGTTATTAAATTAATTAAAATGTTTTATTTGCTCAAACCCATATTCAACTACAGATCTGAGCATTTTTAAATTGGGCCGATAATTAAATTTAAAATCATTGCATGAGTCATTTCTAAAAAAAACGGACAGAAATAATAAATGTTGCGCACTCATAATTATTTTAACATTTATACGAGTGTAAATGAGTACGAGTAAAAGTAACTCGTAAATCATATATGAGTTACCACGTCATTCATTTTAATTTAAATATCCATAAAAAAGAAATTATAAATAAAAAAAATTAATTGATTATTAGTTAAAGTTTTCATAATTTTTAAAAAATATACACACTCACATTCTCTTATTATTTATTTATGGGTCAATTTAAAAAACTTTTTGGTATGGTTAAAGATTGAATAAAAAAATATAATAAAAATATAACGGACCTAAAATAAAGTGCAACTGAGTTTAAACGAACTGGACCAATATAATTAAATTTGTTAATATATATAATTTTCAGAACATTATTTCATGTATTATTTTATGTTATTAATATTCAAATAAGATGTTAAAAAATGGTTCTTAAATGAATTAAAATGTTTTATTTGTTCAAACCTAAATCCAACTATATATCTGAGCGTTTTTAAATTGGGCCGATAATTAAATTTAAAATCATTGCATGGGTAATTTCTTAAAAAAACTGACAGAAATAATAAATATCGCGCTCTCATAATTATTTTAACATTTATGTGAGTGTAAACGAGTACAAGTAAGAATAACTCGTAAATTATATTTCAGAGTTACCGCGTCATTTATTTTAATTTAAATATCCATACAAAAGAAATTATAAATAAAAAAAAATAATTGATTATTAGTTAAAATTTTCATAATCTTCAACAAAAATATACACACTAACATTCACTTATTATTTATTTATGGGCCAATTTAAAAACTTTTTGGAAGGATTAAAGAATGAGTAAAAAAAAGTAAAATAAAAAAATAATCGTCCTTAGATAGAGTGCAACTAAGTTTAACCGAACTAAAAAAATATAATTAAATTTGTTAATATACATAATTTTCAGAACATTATTTCATGTTATTAATATTCAAATAAGATGTTAAAAAATGGTTCAAACATTACTCAAACCCAGATCCAACTACAAATCTGAACATTTTTAAATTGGGCCGATAATTAAACTTAAAATCATTGCACGGGTCATTTCTTAAAAAAACGGACAGAAATAATAAACGTCGCATGTTCATAATTATTTTAACATTTATACGAGTGTAAATGAGTTCGAGGTAAATCATATATGAGTTATTGCGTCATTCATTTTAATTTAAATATCCATAAAAAAGATATTATAAATATAAATAATTAATTGATTATTAGTTAAAGTTTTCATAATCTTCAATAAAAATATACACACTCTCATTCTCTTATTATTTATTTATGGGCCAATTTAAAAAACTATTTGGGTAGGTTAAAGATTGAATAAAACAAAAATAATAAAAATATAAAGGACCTGAGATAAAGTGCAACTGAGTTTAAACGAACTGAACTAATATAATTAAATTTATTAATATACATTATTTTCCGAACATTATTTCATGTATTATTTCATGTTATTAATATTCAAATAAGATGTTAAAAAATGGTTCTTAAATGAATTAAAATGTTTTATTTGTTCAAACTCAGATCCAACTATAGATTAGAGCATTTTTAAATTTGTCCGATAATTAAATTTAAAATCATTGCACGAGTCATTTCTTAAAAAAACAGACAGAATTAACAAATCTCGCGCTCATAATTATTTTAATATGCGAGTGTAAATGGGTACGAGTAAGAGTAACTCGAAAATCATATATGAGCTACCACGTAATTCATTTTAATTTAAATATCCATAAAAATTATAAATAATTTTTTTTAATTGATTATTAGTTAAAGTTTTCATAATCTTTAATAAAAATATAGTTTTAAATTAGGTTAGATACACAATTTTTAAATTTAGCCTCTTTTATTTATTTTATTTAAATATAAAATAATTTAAAATATATATTAATGATTCTAAATTGGGCCAATAATTAAATTTAGAATCATTGCACTGGTCGTTTCCTGAAATAAAAACAGGACAAAATTAACAAATCTTGCGTTTATAATCATTTTAATATATATGCGAGTATAAATGAGTATGAGTAATTCGTAAATCAATACATGAATTACCGCTTAATTCATTTTAATTAAATATTCATCAACGAAAAAATTCTAAATAAAATTTTTTAATTGATTATAAGTTAAAGTTTCATAGTCCTCAATTAAAATATAGTTTTAAATTAGGTTAGATATACAATTTTTATATTTAGCCACTTTTATTTATTTTTGTTAAAAATAAAATGATTTAAAATATATATCAATATGATAGTTAAAGAAATGTTACATATTTACTATTTGTTAATGATAAATGTCACCTATTTATTATTGGTTAGGTCTTAAGTTAAAAAAAAAAAAACTTTCTACTAGAGTAATTACAATTTAAAGACCTCATTATTTGTATATGCACTTTTTTTTAGTTCATTAATTACACTCATACACCCTCTTATTATTTGTTTATGGGACAATTTTTTTTAAAAAAAATTGAGTATGGGTTAAAGATTGAATAAAGAAATTAGAATGGAAAATAACATGCAACTAAGCTTGGTACCGGAAAAATATAATTAAATTTGTTGATATACATAATTATAATATATTTTAGAACAACATTTTCATGTAAGTAATTATTCAAATAAAATGTTAAATAAATGGTTTATAAATGAATTATCTTTTCTTTCTCAAACCCAAATCCAACTACGGATCTCAACGTTTCTAAATTGGGCCAATAATTAAATTTAGAACTATCGCACTAGTCATTTTCTAAAATAAAGAACAAAATTAACAAATTTCGCGCTCATAGTTATTTTAATATAAATGAGTATGGATAAGAGTTACCGCATAATTCATTTATTTTAAATATCCATCAACAAGAAATTATAAAAAAAATTAATTGTTTATAAGTTAAAGTTTTCACAATCTTCAATAAAAAAAAATATATAATTGTAAATTAGGTTAGATAAACAGTTTTTATATTTAGACTCTTTTATTTATTTTTATTAAAAATAAAATAATTAAAAATATATATTAATAATGAGTTAAAAAATGTCACCTATATACTAATTGTTAATGATAAATGTCACCTATTTACTATTGGTTATGTCTTAAGTTTAAAAAAATATTTTCTACCTGGGTTTACAATTTAAAGACCTTCTCATTATTTGTATATACACTTTTTTTAGTTATCATTAGTTATACACTTCACCTTCTAATTATTTGTTTATGGGCCGATTTAAAAATATTTTAGAATATGGTTAAACTTTGAATGAAAAAAAAATTGAAAAATAATGGGCCTGTGGTGGAATACAGCTGAGTTTAAACAAATAGAATGACAAATATAATTAAACTGATTAATATATAATTAAAATATATTTCATTACATTCCTTCATATAAATTAATATTTCAATAAAATATAAAAAAATTGTTGTAAATGAATTAAAATATTTATTTTTTTCCAAATCGAACTATGAATATAAGCATTTCTAAACTGACCATTTCCTAAAAAAACAGAGAGTTAATCAATCTCGCGCTCGCTCATAGTCATTTTAATATTTATGTCAATGTATACAAGTAAGAGTAACTCGTAAGTCATATACAAGTTACAGTGTAATTCATTTTAATATAAATATCCATCAACAAAATTATAAATAAAAAAACTAATTGGTTATTAGTTAAAGTTTTCATGATCTTCAATTAAAATATAGTTAAAGTTGTTATATTATCCTCTTTTATTAATTTTAAAAAATAAAATGACTTAAAATATATACATCAATAATGATAGTTAAAGAATTGTCACATATTTACTATTTGTTAATAATAAATGTTACTTATTAACCACTAGTTAGGTCTTAAGTTAAAATAATACTTTCTACTGGTGACCTCATTATTTGTATTAGTTATCACTAGTTACACACTTACACCCTCTTATTAATTGTTTATGGGCCAATTAAAAAACTTATAGGGTATTGTTAAAGTTTTAATGAAATAAAAAGCTAAAGCACAATTGACTTTAACTAAAAAAAAAACTGACAAGTATAATTAAATTGGTTAATAAATATAATTAAAGTATATATTGGTATTTCATATAAATCAATATATTAATAAAATATTAAAAAATTATTAAATCTAATAAATTTTAACGTTTTTAAATTGAGTTAATAATTAAATGTTACTGGTGATTTCCTTAAAAAAAATGGAGCAGAATTAACAAATATTGTGCGGTTATAGTCATTTTAATATTTATGTGAATATAAATGAGTAAGAGTAACTCATAAGTTGTAAGTAATCATTTTAATTTAAATATCTATCAACAAAATTATAATTAAAAAAAATTAATTGGTTATTATTTAAGTTTTCATAATGTATAATAAAAATATAGTTTTAAATTAGGTTAGCTACTTATAATTAGTCTCTTTTATTTATTTTTGTTAAAAATAAAATGATTTAAAATATATATTAATAATGATAGTTAAAGAAATGTCACCTATTTACTACTTGTTAATGATAAATGTCACCTTTTTACTATTGGTTAGGTCTTTAACTTAAAAAAATACTTTCTATTAGGGTTTACATTTTAAAGGCCTTCTCATTATTTGTACATGCACCTTTTTTTTTTGTGTTAATCATCATTAGTTACACAAATACACCCTCTTATTATTTGTTTATGGGCCAATTTTGAAAACTTTTAGAGTATAGTTAAAGTTTGAATGGAAGTTGGAGTACAAAGGACTAGACATAATTTGATAAAATATAATTAAATTTGTTAATATACATAATTAAAATACATTTTATTACATTATTTCATGTAAATTAATATCTTAACAAAGTATTAAAAAATTGTTTTAAATGAATTAAAATATTTTTTTTTTCAAATTGAACTCCGAATATGAACAATTCTAAATTGGTTGAATAATTAAATTTAGAATAAGTACAGATTATTTCCTAGAAAAAGAGTAGAGAGAATTAATAAATCTTGATATCTCATAGATGTTTTAATATTTATGTGAGTATATGTGAGTGAGAGTAACTCATAAGTAAATATACGAATTATCACGTAATTTATTTTAATTTAAATATTCATAAACAAAATTATAAATAAATAAAAATAATTGGTTATTAGTTAAAGTTTTCATAGTCTTTAATAAAAATATAGTTTTAATTAGGTTAGCTACAAAGTTGTTATATTTAGCCTCTTTTATTTATTTTTATTAAAAATAAAACAATTAAAAATATATATCAACAGTGATAATTAACTATTTATTAAATGAAAAAAAAAACTCACATATTTACTATTGGTTAGGTCTCAAGTAAAAAAAATACTTCTACTAGGGTTTACAATTTAAAGACCCTCTCATTATTTGTATTTGGAACACTTTTTTTAGTTATCATTAGTTACACACTTGCCCACTCTTATTATGGGCCAATTTTAAACTTTTTGGGTATGATTAAAGTTTGAATGAAAAAAAATAGTTTAGAATGAAAAAATAATGGGCCTTAATGTAGTTGAGTTTAAAAAAAAAAAAAAAAAAAACAGAACTGACCAATATAATTAATTTGTTAGTATATATAATTACAATATATTTTCAAAATGTAAAACAATATTCCAATAAAATATTAAAAAAATTTGATTTAAATGAATTAAAATGTTTTTATTTTGTCAAATCAAATTTAACTTCGAATTTATGCGTTTTTAAATTGGGCCAATAATTAAATTTAGAATCAACGTTAATTAACAAAACCCGAGCTCATAGTCATTTTAATATTTAAGCAAGTGTAGATGAGTAAAAGTAACTCATATATCAATATACAAGTACCACATAATTCATTTTAATTTAAATATCCATCAATAGAATTACAAATATAAATAAATAATCTTAATTAGTTATTAGTTAAAATTTTCATAATTTACCATAAAAAATATAATTTTAAATTAGGTTAGCTCGAAATTTTTTATATTTAACCTCTTTTAATATTATTAAATTTGTTAACATATACTTAAATAAAATATTAATATAATTTCACAGGTCATCTTCTTAATTTTTTTTAAAAAAAAGGACAAAATTAACAAATCGATTAACCACATTTTTAAGTATTATTAAAAATAAATATGTTATTTTTTTATTTAATACTTTGTATTTTTAATATTTTTTAAATTAATTAATACATTTATATTTAATTTCATATATATAATATTTAAAGAAAGATTTGGGTTGCAGTAACCATTCTAATATTTATGCAAGTGGAATTGACCAAAAATAATCTGTGAGGCAATATACAAGTGATCACGTAGTTCATTTTAATCTAAATATTTAGCATCATTTATTTATTTTTATTAAAAATAAAATGACTTCAAATCTATATATATATATAATGATGCTTAATTTTTAAAGTGTCCGGATTGGCGGGTCGAGAGCTGTGGTTAATTTGGATACTTGGGTCGGTTTGTGGGTTGACCCGTTTTTAAATTTAAAACGGTTAAAAATAAAATTAAAAATGCTAGAGGTATGTTTCGAACTTGCAACCTAACAAAACAAGTACAACTCTTTAACCAACTAGGCTACAAAGACTTTATATTTTAAATTCAAAACCAAATTTGATAAACGCGAGACGTTTTAATATTAATATAAGTTCAACTTTTTAACTAACTAATCTATATATATATATATAATGATGCTTAATTTTTAAAGTGTCCGGATTGGCGGGTCAAGAGCTGTGGTTAATTTGGATACTTGGGTCGGATTGTGGGTTGACCCGTTTTTAAATTTAAAACGGTTAAAAATAAAATTAAAAATGCTATAGGTATGTTTCAAACTTGCAACCTAACAAAACAAGTACAACTCTTTAACCAACTAAGCTACAAAGACTTTATATTTTAAATTCAACACCAAATTTGATAAACGCGGGACGTTTTAATATTAATATAAGTTCAACTTTTTAACTAACTAATCTATATAGGTGTTGAGTAAATGGATACTTGGGTCGGATTGTGGGTTGACCCACCCATAAACTTAAAACGGTTAAAAATAAAATAAAGAATGTTATCTGTAAATTTTTTTTCACGATTTTTATATTAATACTCGTGCAAATGCACAGAAAAAATGCTAGTATATATCAATAATGTTATTTAAAGAAATGTCACCTATTTAAATTTGTAACGTATTTAGGTTAATATAATGATATATGGGTTAAAAATATATTTACAAAATATATTAACACACTAAAATATAAATATATCAACAATCATAAATGGTTTAATAATTAAAATATTTATATATTTTTAAAATAATTTAAATCAATTATATTGTATTAAAAGTATTATTTATAAATATTTAAAATAAAGAATGTTATTAATAAATGTGGATGCAAATTTGGTAAGATATATAAACGCATAAAATAGTTTGAATCCTATTAAGTGTGAAAGAGTTATTTGAGAAATAATAAAATTTAAATGGAAGTGATTATGGTATATTGAGAGAAAATCTAAGAGAATTATAAATTATGCATTTTTTGAAATGCTCATATATATATATATATATATATATATATATATATATATATATATATATATATATATATATATATATATATATATATACTTTTTTCTTTCTTTACAGATTTGAGAAATAATATTTTATATATTTACAAATTATTTTTAACATATTCATATGTGAATTCAAAATTTTGGTATTTTATTTATAAATAAACTTGATTGATGTAAATTAAAAAAAATAATAATAATTTACACATTCATATAAGTTTTTTCAGTTTTCTATTTATAAAAATAAGTTTATTTGGGAGATATAATTAAAAATTAACATAAATGTTGATTAATTGTTTTTTTAATCTTTTATTATAAAATTTTGTAATTAGTGGGAAAATTTGATATAAAGACATTTGTTGCCATTTTAGTTTTTTTATTATATTATTGACTTATTTTATTATTATACTTTGTAATATTAATTTTATAACTTGATATTTGTAAATAAATAAACCAAACAAAATTATTTATTTTAATTTAATACACTTTAAGTTATTCACAACCATAGCAAAAATATATATTCCTTAAATTGATCATATGATTTTTTTTATTAGAATTTAGAAATATATATTATTTTCACCCTCTTCTACTTAATTTCTTATTTTTTTAAATATTTTTTATTTTCTTATTAATTAATACATTTATTTTTTTATTTAATATTTTTTTCTTATTTATTAGAGCTAAATATTATTAAAAATAAATATATTATTTATTTTTTTGCTAAACTAATTGACATATACATTAAATATGAAGACGAGAAAGGAGTGTAAGAAAATAAATTTCAGAGTTTTGGTTTCATTCCACTATCCAATTTTTGGATAAATATTGTTATGTTTTTGTTATGTGTTTTTTTGGGTTTATTTAAATATTTTAAAATTATTAAGAAAGTGAAAAATCAATTTTAAAAAATATATTATTTTCAATATTATTCCAAAATAACCAAATTAAAGGTGGGTGTAGAACAAAGAAAAATGACAATAAAACAAATAATCTCGACAATGAAATGCCACATAATTTACAAGTTCATTGTCATTGTGTGGGACAAACCGGAGTTTAGAAGATTTATGAAGGTATAATAAACCCTTAATATTTCCAATGATTGGATTAAGACTCTAATGATATCCAATTGAAGAGTCGAGAATAGACGTCTCATTTAACATCTCATTCAAAAATCACATTTTGTCATTGATTATAGATGACCAAACACATTGCATATCATATGGTCACCGCTTCCACTGTCGGAGAGAGGCTTATAAAATTGTGGGCAAGAACACGAATTAGTCTTCCTAAATGTTCCCACAATGAATTGAAATAATAAATTAAAAAATTAATTTTATAAAATTATTGGTCATCCTTCTTATTTAAGAGTCCCCTCTAAATAAATGATGAAGAATATTTTACGTGTATAAACGTAATTTTATTCGAGATTCTTGGTGGATTCGATGTTTGGTAATACTCGAGAAAGGGCTATTGCGTTATTTCAATTGTACCAGTTAAAAATGGTTTCTACTTTACAAAATTTTAACTTTATTTATAAAATTGAATTCTTACATTTTACCTATCCAAATATTTTCCACAATTTAGATATATATTTAAATTTAATATTTTAAATTTTAAAATATTAAATAAACATCAATATATGTGATTGATGTCGAAATTATAAATTTTGGGATTTGTGATGAATATGTTAATATCAAGTCCTAATCAAATTAAAACAAAAGATTAAAGATTAATTATTGGTCAGAATTACAAATTGAGGTTTCTTATTGAATGTCAATTGCAATTTCGGATCTTCTATTTAAAACCTCACAGATTGAGGCTTCTCATTGTCAATTTATACAAAATAAGGCTCTCGCTAATAAATATAGACGTCCGTTAAAAATAAATTATGTGCCATTTATATTTATAAATAAATAAATAGACTTACACGTGTGACTTACACGTGGACACTTAATTTTTCATAATAATTGTTATTATCATAAAAAATTATTCATTAAAATAAAACAAAAAAATCTCTAAATCTTCTCTCACACAGTACAACTATCTTACATCTCTCTTCATCTTCTCCATTCTTTCTTAGTAAGTTGTCTACCTGCCGCTCGCCTCCGCCGTCGACCATTACTTCACACAACATTGGTATTATAACATGCAGTTAGAGAAAGAATGAACAATGCCCATATTCATTTAATGATTTCAGACCAATTTTGTGAAGTTTGCATTAATCATATTATAAATACTATTTGAAAGAAAATATCAAATATGTTAAACAGTGAGATTTGAGGAACAAAACAACTATATTTGACTACAACTAAAGATATCATATGAATCATGATGGACAAATCTCAGTAATAATTTGTATAAACATTCAAGGAGGGGATCAAATCTCTATTGTAAAATCAATTGAATGCATCACACCTGCATTCAATATACAAAATCACAATCTAAAAATTATAACTTCGTTTCTTCCTTACTGTATGGATTTTGGGAAGAATTTTGTTTTCCTCAAGGCATAATATTGAAAATACTCATTGAATTAGAAAAAGTTCGGCAGCGAATCACGAAATGTTGGTGATCTTCTCTATCTAATGAATGGGGAGTCTGCTTTAAAATTGCCCGCCCTGCACCCACCCTCGAGTATGGGAATCACACAAGGTTAGATTAGAAACCTCTGGTAAAATGCCCGCTCGTAACCCAACAGATAAAGTACATTACATACTCCGTTTTAATGATTGACGACTTACCCATTCAGTGACTTTGGCACTGGACGTTCCGCAAATGGGTACTCTCCAACAATTATTCCAATAATTACATATCCGATTTGACCTATGGACGAATATCCAAGCATACATTTCATGCTTGTTTGAGTAATAGATATGAGATTTCTCAATATCATGCTAAGAATAGCTAGGATTTCCAGAAGAATATGACATTCGTTTGATGAGAAATAAAAAGGAATATCGAAAATTCGAGTGGCTGAAGCTGAAACAGCTACTTTCGAAGTAACAGAAAGAAAAGAAACGACTGGAGTGGGAGAGTTAGAGACGAGGTCATTTTGCCGAGTTCCTTCGACATGGTTATCTCAAGCGCCCTAGTATACTCTACTTGTGAACCTGTGCCAGATATTTTCCTCATTTTTTACATAATCAAAGATAAACATGAAATAATGAGAAAAATCAAACATGAATCATAAAATTAGGAGAGACTTTATCAAAAACAGAATTAGTGTTTAAACAAGGATTCGTCAATGTGATTTTTTACGGTTAAGAGATTGAACAAAGAAAGAAAGAGATGAGGGTTTACTTTTGCGAATGCTAGAAGAAAGGAATGGTCGACGACGGAGGTGGGCAGCGGACGAAAAGTAGCGGACGACTTACATAGAGAAAAATGGAGAAGATGAAGAAAGCTTGAAGATAGGGGATGTGTTGAGAGAAGATTTAGGGATATTTTTGTGTTGTTTTAATGAATAATATTTTATAATAATAACAATTATTAAAAAAAAGTGGCCAAGTGTAGGCCACATGTATTTATTTATTTATAAGTATAAATGCTACATAATTATTTTTTTAAAGGACGTCCATGTCCTTTAGCGAGAGGTCTTAATTTGTACAAATTTACAATGCGAAACCCCAATTTGTAAGGTTTTAAATAGGAGGTCCGAAATTGCGATTAGCACCCAATATGAAGCCTTATTTTGTAATTTTGGCCATTAATTATTTGTTGATGAATTAATGTTGGGACAGAAAACTTAAAAATAAAGTATTTAATTTATGTTATTGATTTTGATAGGATAATGAAATATAGTTGTCATGTCATTGATACCAGTATTGATCAATGTAGTGATTCATGTCTTGAAAATGACATCAATGAAGCTTGAGAGAAATCACAACAGTTGAGAGAAAAATAAGGAAGAATAAGACAAGTTAATTTGAATTCTTGGTTGTCTAACCAAAGTTGAAAGTGACAATACATTACTAGAAAATTCCAAATATGAAATTGTTTTAACAATTGCATCTCTTATTTGATTTGTCAAACTCTAACTTTCTAGACTTTGGTTATTTAATGGAAGCTAAAGAGAACCTATGATATAGAGCTGAAATTCGAAGTGAGTTGAGATATATTAATTTCAAGTGAGGCTACCTAAGATAACATTCCAATTCTGAGTGTTTCTTGTAAATCTTTATGTATAATTTTGTAATTTTATCATTTGATCACACTAAATAACCTTGCTCTATCTTCACAAGTTGATGTAGGCATCTTGATGAACCACTAAAAAAAAACTCCTGTTGTTCTATTGTTATTTCCTTTTTGCTTCACTTCTTTTATTCTTAAAATATTATCTCTTTGAAGAAATTTTGCATGTCAAACGTTATTCGCAAGTTTAGATGATTTGTGCATTGCTTAGTTGTCCAAGTGTAACAACATATTGCACATTTTCCCTCAACAAAAAAAAGTACCTCAAAATATCAATTTAAACAAATTAAATTTTAAAATAAATCCAACCAAGCCTTTTATATAATATTTTTTAGTCAAAAAGTCAAATCACATAAGAGAGTTTAAAAGGAAACGCGATCGGCACAGACGGCACGACACGATTGACACAGGCGACTCGATATTGTCTTACGCCGTAAGTCATCAAATGGACGCCGGAATCACCATTGATCTTCACGATAGGCACAGGCGGCACGGCACGTTCAGCACGGGAGACAAGATAATAATTTGCGCCGTAAGTCATCTTTTAAGTGTCGGTAGTTTAGGGTTTCTTGTGCATTTGTAAGCGCCACTAGAAATTGCCCTCGATTGCACTTTACTTGTGATAATCTCTTAAAGTTTCTACAATTACTCTGTTCTATTATTATGTTTCTTCCATCATGGGGAAGAGGAAGAATAAAAATAATAAATCTAAAGAAGTCAGAGAATTTGTGTTGGAAATAATTAAGGAATCAACATTCAAAAAATTGAAAAAATTAGCAAAGAACAACAGGATAACAACACAAGTAAACAATCTGCTCTAACTGCTATTGGGAAAATTCCTGTAGAAAATAATGAATGAAAATATGGGGATAATAAAGGAGTTTGAAAGATTCTCTATAATGAAAGAGTTAATCTGTTTAGGAGCTCAAGAATCAAATTACAAAGCTCCTTATGAATGCCAATGTGGAGAAATTGTCATTAATAAGGAAAAAGCACATCATATTATAATTCAACTCAACATTCACCATCTTCAAGATTGTAATCTGTTGAAAAAAGAAGAATATGAAGAAATTATTCAACGGTCAGTAACTAATGAAGGACTCTTACCACTGAGTTAACCTGTGACATTTTGGTCTCTTAAGCTGACTCTTACCACTGAGCTACCTTGGTGAAGTTCAATTTCTTGTATTTGATTTCTACTAATCAAGTTCTTTATGGTCGTTTAATTGTCAACTTTTAATTATAGCTAAACTTTGTATAGCTTTGATTCTTGATCTTCTCACTTTTGGGATTTTAATAAAATGGTTTAAACCGTTTTCCCCAAAAAAATTATTTTTTATGAAAATAGTCTACAAATATTTAAAAGTCGTTTTCTATTTTTTCAAAGTTTTTAAAAATAATTCAGGACTTCAAAAAATCATAAAAAAATAAAAGTTGAAACAAACCAGCCCTAGGCTATATTAGACCATACGCCATGTGGACCACCGGTTCGCGATGCCGGTTCAAGAGCGCCCTCGGCCGGATCATGAGAAATTTGAGTTGGGATCAACGTGATCCAGCCTCTGAACAATGCGGGCCAAGTACACGAGGATTGAACGAGTGAGGCGCGGGTTGACTCGTGCACTGGAGGTCGAGTTTTGGCTGAGTCCTAGGTTGTCTTCACCCTTTAGCAAGGCCTTTGTGCATGTTTTGGGATCTCGGTTAGAGGGCTCTAATCACGATTCCAAACACATTGGGACTTGGGAGCTACGTCTCCCCATTTAGAATTCATCTAATATAACCGAAGTCGTCATTCAACCGATAAGGACATTGACAGAGCTAGAGTAGAAAATGAGATTTTTAGTTGAAAAAATTTCATTTTTCGATTCAAGCCCTTATCTTGAATTCCAAGCTTACCAAAAGCTCCATTATGTTCATTAAATTGAAATGAACCTTTAAACCATAAATGACCATACATTTTAACCATTTTCAAAATTAAAAACCATTGTTTGAAATTTTTAATTTTAGACCCACAATCTTTTTTGCTTTAAAATTAATCTAAAAATATTCCTAAAATCATTTGAAATGTGTTAGGAATCTTTTAAGTTCACTATTCTTGAGCTAGATAGGAGACCCGGTTTTAAAATTATAAAATTCAAAATTGAGTTTTCTAATTTAGTTTGATTGGTATAATTTTACTTAAATGAATAACTTATAAATGATCTTAGGATCAATTTCAAATCAAGAAATCAATGTATTATAAAGAACACTCGAACTGAAATGTAAAAATTTCAAGTTTGGTTCATGAATGTACGCGTTGAAAAACGTTTGCCCCCAAAAAATAATTTTTTTCTTTTAAGGAATAAATATAAAGTATAAAATCAAATCAAATCAAATCGGAGAACGGTTTAAAAATCAGTTTGTGACTAAAGAGTCACCACATAAATTTTCTTACAAAATTAGGAAAAAAATAAATTATTGGCGTGTAAAACAATAACGCTATTGGAAAAGATCCTTTAGGTGTTCAGTGCTTGGTTACTCATGAGAAAGGGCTTTGACTTATTTAGGACGCTAATGTGTCCGTTATTAACCGTCTATACTTCTAATATTTTGGCCATTATTAGAAAAATAATTTTCACTTATTTTTATCCATTTATTTGTCAATTTCGTTATAAAAATATCTGTAACCCGATTTTTTTTTATAACGAATGCCTACAACCCGAAAAAATGAGAAATTAATATATTATATTAGTAAATTAATTTTATAAATATAAATAATCAACTCACAAATTTTTTAAGAATTTTTATAGGCAAATATTTTAAATAATGATTTTTTTTTGAATAATTTTTTTTAATTTTTTTTTTATAAAATGGTTCAAGACATTTAAATTTAAATTAAAAAATTAAATAAAACTTCATCTTCAACCTACCTGCAGATTATCTATAATCTTTTTGGACGGTCATTCTTGAGCAAAACTCGAGAACAACAAATTCATTTTTTCAATCTAAAAATTTAAATCTAAATATTTTCAATATAAATTTAATTAATAAATTTATTTCACTAAAAAAACTTTAAACCATTTATTAGTGAATCTTAATTAAAAAGTTAAATTTAAAGAAATTAAATTATAAATGAAATATATCAAAAACTCAGTATTAAATTGAAATTTATAAACGGAATTAAGACAAAATGAGAGCTTTGATCCTTAAATGCTTGAAATTTCTTGAACAAATAACTAACTCTCAAACAATTCCATACATAAAAAATAGAATTTTTTGTGAATCTTATTTAAGCCTTTTGCCTATTTTTTTCACTTTCTCTTGTCCTAGTTTTCTATTTATAGTGCTCTCTATTAGGGATGACAACGGGTACCCTACCCTCTGGGTAGTGAAGTACCTATTTCCGAACCCGATTTTTATCTCACTATCTGACATTGACTCCGAACCCGACAAATATCGCTATTTCTATCCCCATCCCCGATTTATCGGATATCCGATCCCTAACGGACACCCCATTACCTGATTAAATATTTATAGAGATTTAAGAAAAAAACATAACTTTGAAAATATTGAAGAAAACAAAAAGACATATACATGATTACTTAACTATTTAGTAGATCTTGAAAAGATAACTACTTTATTACTAAAGAAAAACTTTAGAATGAATGTTGAAGAAAAGTTAGAGTTTTTTAGATAAAAATGAGAAGAGATAAATAAATTTTTTGAATATGAAAGATGAGAAGAGATCGAGAAATAACAATTTTTCATTAAAAAAATTGAAGATTAAAAGTACTTATGAGAGATAAAGAATTTTATTGGAAATATTAAAAAAATAAAGTTGAGTGGAGTGTGGTTTTTTGGAAATTAAAAGAGAACTAGCATATCACCCCACAACTATGGTCCCCCGCTTAAAATTAAAACGTTTGCAGATGAAATCAAACATGTGACATTTTGGTCTCTTAAGCCAACTCTTATCACTAGACTACCTTGGTAGGGTTAGTGAAGTGTAGTTAAGAACAAAATAAATGATGCATTTATTATGATTTTATCATAATTGGGTATGAAAAAGGTCACATTATTCCTTAATTAAAAAAGTATTTTATTTTTAATAACAATATAAACGAGTATCGGGTTTCAGGTTTGGATTTCACATATTATCCATCCTAGAACCCGAACCCGATCAAGTACCTTCTCACCCTCTCTATGCCCAACTCTAACCCTGAACCCATTTTAAAATATCCAAACCTGACTATCGGGTACCCACAGGTATCGGGTATACGGATACCCATTGTATCCCTAGTTTCAATGCTCTCCCAGCATGATAGATTATGGCCTTTTTTTTAGGAAAAAAGTTTGGAATTTATGGTCGGAAAAAAAAAACATTACTAGTTTGCCCAGTTCATTTTTGGCTTCAAATAATTTCCTATTTCGTTAATCCCTCAAAAAAAAAAATTCAAAGTTAATATTTATTTATTTTATTTAGTCAATTTATTTGCATAAATAAATAGTATATATATTAGCCTATTTAATTTAACACATAAAATAAAATAATATTTTTTAATAATAAATTTAATCATTTATAATTCAACCTATTATTTATTTGATTTAAAACACTTTATTTTATTAATAATAGTTAAATAAAATTTATTTTTGGATCTAATGGATACGATATTATTCCTCCAATGTAATTTTATTTTAAAAAATAATAATTTGGTAGGCTCCAAATTTATTTAAAATTATAAATTAGAGGAAAAAAAATAAGTATTGTCTACAATGACATGAATAAAAAATTATAATGAGTTGAAGAACAATTTTAAATTTTTGCCAAAGCTTTTGGACGACGTGAACAAAGTTTATAACATTTATGGGAAATTTTTTAAAATTGTAAAAAACTTTATAAATTTATTGGTGTATTTTTGATGAAGCTTGATTTATGTGTTAGACTTGGTTCTTCTTGTAAGTCCTGGCCGATGAGATTTATATATAGCCGAACTGAGTTAGTTTGAAGCTTCAAAATGATAGAATTTGGTAAAAGGCCATTAATAGCATATTACTTGCTCAACCGAAATATATCTCTTTAGGCTATGATTCAATATATGATTATAGGCAAAATGATAAACATGCTAAAATGATTATTCGACTTTTTAATTCAAACTTCAAGATTGATCTTATCTAGGCATCGCGGGGAAGAATAAGAACTAGGTAGGAAACGACGTTGTTTGGTTCTTCCGCTTTTGAGCGCTAAGCATGACTTGAAACAACGTCGTTTTAGTCTTATGCGCAACCACATGGGCATTCTGTCTACGTTCTGTTTAGGCCAGGCATTTCGTTTCTAGGTTGTTAGCTCTTCCGTCTACCTTGTTGGTTGCACGCCTAGGGTCCGCGTGACCTGAAGTATGTTTGGTTTGGGTTAAACGACTTTAAACGCCGTTCGACCTTCTTTTCTTCATTTTATTATTTATTTTTTATTTTTTAAATACCTGCAAAATACACCAAATTAATTAATACACATTATATTTATATTTTATAGTCTTTTTTAATTATTTTGGGGTTTGAATGACTACAACACTTCTTTAAAATAATTGTTTAAAATAATTGTTAGCTTTCTATAATTGATTTTAGATTAATGAATATAACACTTATCTTAACTAATTTTTTAATTTAATCTTGTCATTAAGTTTTAGTTAATTTGGGACTAATGTGTACAAAATTTATCACAAATAATTATTTAATTTATTTTAGGCCTTTATTTTAATTATTTTAAATTTATGAATATAACATCTTTTCAAAATAATTATTTAAAATTTACAAATTGGTATGGTTTAGTGTCTACAATCCCGAACAATGAACACAGTTGATGTTTTCGATTAATCGAAAAGACGAGGGGATTAATGTTAATTTGTGTTCATACTAGTTCCGGAAGAATACAGCCTTCTCTAACTCCAAAGTTGGTGTGTATTAGAGGAGAATCAAATTAATTTCCTTACAATTAAAAAAATCTCAAACCTCTTAACTCACATTGTAAATAAAAAGAAAATATTTATTTTTATCAAATAATTATGATTTTCTATTCTTCCACCCATTTCAACAAATGGTAGAAATAAACTATTATGGAAACTTTCATGTGAGGTTTTAGATTGATTATTAATGTTTCAAAAAAGTATCAAATATCCTAATAGACCTCTTATAAATATTAATACTAAACAAGGAACATAATAGTAATGCATGTTTCATTGTCCTAATATAAGTAGAGCACCTATAATAAATAACAGAATAATAAATTTTCATTTAAAACAGTTTTCTATGATGGAAAAGGCATTGCGGCATGTTATTCACATTTTTTTATTTTTATTTTTAGAAACATTAAATCTTCCAAATTAAATTCTAAAATTTAGGATTAACATTTGAAGATGAAAATGGAGAATTAGATCTATCAAAAAGCACAACTTTTAAAGGCAAAATTTATCAGAGAGTCATTGTTTGTATTCCATTTTAGGTGTCATTCCAAATAAATTTTATCACATTGGGAAAATTAACTATTAGAGAATTTAGTAACAAAATTTATGAGTTGATTCCATGTAAGTTACATAAAAGATCAACCTTCCAAATATGATTAGAATTGAGAAATTCACAAGGGAGAAGGACACCACGGGGAATGAGGTTTGATTGAAAAATCATTGAGTCTCACCGTTATTATTTTGAAAGGGTAACTATTTGACCAACCAAATATTTATAATTTTTTAAACACAAATTACACAAGTATAAATATTTTAAAATTATTTATTAATTTTAAAAAAAAGTTAATTATTAAAAATATATATTATTTACTCTATAAATAATTTATAAAAATTATTTACAAACTATATATATTTTTGTACATTTTTATTTTAAGCATATATATTTAAATTATTTTTATTTATTTAATAAATATTTACTAAAAAGAATTATTTTCACTCTATTAGTAATGGGTTTCTTTTAATTAAAATTTCACTATATATTAATATTGGTTATGTTTATTATTTTAAATAGTAATTGCATTATAAAAAAAATAAATGATTGATTAAACTAATAACAATGTATGAGAAATCTTGAAAAAATTCTAGATTCGAAAATTTTCAGCTTGGGTTTATGTATTATGAATCTTTTTAAAATAAATATTATTTTAAAAGATTTTAAACAAATTATGATAGCTTGAAACTATTTACAATCTTTAAATTTAAAATAATCAAATTAAAATTTGGTTTTTGGAAATATTTGTTTAAATTAATTAAAAATAATTAATTTAAAAGATTATTTATTTGAAACAGAGTAATCCATTCATTTTTTTGTTTTAAAACAATAAAAATATGTACATGTACAAACATAAACATATTTTTATTTAAAGTTGAGTTTGGTTCGTAATTTAGTGATACTCGAAAAATCAAAGATGTCCGAAGAGCCCGATGTGGCTTAAGCTCACCCCTTGGTCATACATAAATTTTTTTTAATATGTATATATATAATTTAGAGGAATGTGCATTATGTTGAGGATGGAATTTGAAGTTTTTAGCATTGTTTGTGAGAGAGAAAAAGAAGAGGTTAGATGTAATTATTAATATTATTATTATTTTTTGATTTGAATGATTATTTGGATTTAATTATGTTTTAGAATTTTAAAATGTCCCATGTAATTTTAATATTTTTATAATTTATGGATATTTTAATCTTTTAAATTTTTTTATTTTTTTATATTCAAATCATATATTATAATAAATAATTATTTTATTTAAATAATTAATATTAAAGTAGTATATTCCAATTTATCAAAAATAATAATATTATTATTATTTACATAATACCTACTTTTTGAACTTTTTTTTAATTATATCTTAGGATTATTTTCGATTACATATTATTCATTTTTTTTTTTTAAATTCTAAATATTATTTTATATTTTTCTATAAATCCGTTTTAAGGATGATATGAATCAATAAAAACATATATAAGAAAGTCTTTTAATAAAAATTAATTATTATAGGAGAATATTTTATTATTATTTACTTGTGAATTTGAATTATTTTATTATATTTAATTATATAAAAATTTAATTAAAATTTTATTTTATTAAATTTATTTTAATTTCATAATATATATTTTTTTAATATTCCCTTATAGATAAGAATAACTCTCTCTAGGCTGAGTGAATTTAGACTATAATAAAAAATAATATTTTTTTATGGTAAAAAAGGGACGTGGCTCATTATTTTTTATTATTTTCTTTTATAAATCTAAAAAAAAAACTAAACTCATGTTTATACCTCGTTAATGCCAACAAAAAAATTAAACCCATCCTAACGGTAATTTCTAGGTCCGTCCCGGCAGAAAATATCTACTAGGCTTCATTCTCCGTACCCGTTTAAAAACGTCATTTACTTTATAAAATCTCAGCTTTTGAAAATTGGTTGTATAACGTTTTATTTTAACAAATTATTATTTCGATCCTAGACATGCACAAGTTTTTGTGTATTTAAAAATTGTAATAACAATATTTAAATATTGATACATGTTGCTGATGATGATGACTATGGAGGAAAATAATTGAAGAATATCATTATTTATAGGCATTAGAGATTAAACATAAATTCTAAACGAGCCCTTTTTAAAGTTTTTTTTTTGAAATATCCCAAAAATATTTTGAAATTATTTTCTATTTTTTAGGATTTTTAAAAAATGGTTTGAAGTTCAAAATGAAAATTGCAACCAAATAGGCCCTGGTCGTTGTCCTGGGTATTGGGTGCGTTTTTATCGGTCCTGGGTCAAAAGTCCCTCGGCCGGGTGCGGAAACCATCGGTCATGGGTTAGCTTGGAGCTAACTTCATTGGTCCCAGGTTTGGGAGTTCTCGGTCGGATGCGAGACTCCTCGGTCCCAGGTTCGAATTCATGGTCGGATGTCAAAATCCTCGGTCGGACCTCTTGGTCCTAGCTGAAATTCCTCGTTCGGACCTCTCGGTCTTAGCTGAAATTTCTCGATCGGACCTCTCGGTCCTTGTCGAACTTGTCCGTCCTCAAGAATATCAAAATTATAAATTTTATAATTTTGATTAAGACTTGAATTCTTCGATACAAGGGCCTAGGTAGCTTCACAAAACTAACAGGAACATTATGAACATCATATTAAGGTTTAATTCAACCTGGATAATGTATGTTTTCATCAAAACAATTTTGAGACCAAAAATCGGGTTATTGAGTTTTAAGCTTTAATAAAGTGTAAGGAGCTTGTCAATAGCTTCCTTATACTTCATATGATTGATTGATACCAAAACATGAACACTGTTCATTTTGACCAAATTAAGAACATAAAATTTTCATTTATTTTAAAAAAAAATTTAAAATTTTAATTTTGATCGAACATGATCGGGATAGATCAAATATGATTCAAATAGGTTCCCAACATAATTAGAAACACGTTGAGAAACTTTTTGGGCTGATGTTTTTTAAGAGTAGCTCAAGAACAGAAAACCCAATTTGTATTTTTCTAAATTCAAATTTGGGTTTTTTTATTTTAGATCAATTGATTGGTTTTAACTTCAACGGAGAGCTTGCAAATGATCCTAAGATCGTTTTCCAATCAAAAAATTCAAACCAGGCAGTATACAAAATTATGAAAACTTAAATATAAAAATTTCAATTTCAAAATAGAAGATTGAATTAAAGGGTGATTAAAAGCATACCAAGGATTGAAGAACACTCATTAGACCTTAAGGAAGCTTTTGGATGCCTGAATTCGAGCTTTAAGGCCTTGTACAAAAAATTCAAAAATCTAGAAATTTGGAGCTTCAATGGAGGATTTTCTGAAAATTTGAATTGAGGGCTTGAGAATTGATCTTTTGTCTTCGGATTCATCAAGGGAGTCTATTTATATCCTCCCAATGTTGGATGATCGACCAAGTGGGTTGGATTGAGTCAAACAGCTATTATGTTGTTTTGGTTGTTCTTCCGGTAATCGTCGATGTAAGCCATTATGGAGATCCTATGCTTAGGGGAAATGGTCACCGAAGTAGGGTGATCATTTCACTTTTCGAATCAAGTCAAACGATCAAGAAATGATGAAATTCCATCTTTTAAAAATCAAAGATGGTTGCGGATGATTATCTATCCGGCGTCGCGATGAAGACGACGATCCATGAAGAAACGGCGTTGTTTCTAGCGTATTTGGCGAACGTGGGCCACTCCGTTGGCATTCTTTGTTCGGGCGTTCTGCGTTAGAGTAGTATTAATTTAACTACACCCAATTATAATTTGTTTTTTTATTTAAATCTTAACGGTTTATTTAAATTTATTTATTTATTCACCTTTTTGAATTTATTTTTAAATCTTTTAAAATATAAAAAATATTTAAAATAAATGTGACATTTATTTTGTAAAATTTTTTTTATAATATTTTTGGTTTTAATAAATAATTTATTTAGAATAAAATGGATACACATTTATCTTAAATTATTTATTTTATTTTTTTTTAAATTAATTTGAGATGAAATGGGTAAAAAATTTATTTTAAATTTTTTATTTTTATTTTTTTCTTATTATCTTTAATTAATTTAGAATTTAATTATTACAATAATTAATTCAATTATTTGTTTGATTATGTTTTGGACTTAAAATTAATTATTTTAATTTTATTTATTTTAAAATAATTAAAAAAAAAATTTAAAATTAATAAATTAGATAGGTAGATTCATAATACTCTTGTAATATTATCTTTAATAATAAATAGTTTTTTAAATCAGTTTTACAAAATAATATAAAAAGTTGTAAACTATTTGTAATAACTTATTTAATGTTATACTAATTTTTTTAAAAAATAGAATAATAAAATGGTAAAAATATATATATATATATAGTTTTTTTATTATATATATATAATGTAATTAGATTTCATGTCATTTAATTTATTATTAAAATTTTAATTATAAATATGTAATATTATTTAATACCTAAATTTTATAAGTTATTTTTATTTTGTTACATTATTCTGTAATTTAATTTTTAATATTTAACTCAATATTTATATTAATGATTTTTTTAAAATAATAAAATAAATATCATGTTATTATTTATAACATTTATAATAAACTAATAACTTATAAAAAAAATTAATTTGGGGTAGATAAAAAATATAAATGTTACCAATTTGGTGTTAAATAGTAATATTTAAAAAACATATATAGAAAAATTCTTGTAATTATTTTTAAGGATGTCATGTGTATTATTACTCCATTTATAATATGTAATAAAATAATAATTTATAAAATGAAAAATGAAAATAGTTAATGAAGCATAGTTTCAAATATAATTACTTAGGCAGTATATCTTTGACCATTTATCATAAGAACTTTCAAAAGAAATATACTTAAACTTATTTTTTTAAATTTAAAAAATGAGTATGATTCATACTTAGAATTTGATCTCATCCAAACATATTTACTAGTAAACTAAGAAAATGAAATAAAAGAAGAAAAAACATTAATTAATTATTGATGCAAAAATGGTTTACCTTAATCTACCTAAACCTAATTAACTAAGCTAGCTACATCTATATATATAACTAATTAATTCCTCACATAACAAAATAAATGAATTATTATTATTAAATATTCTATCTAATTACAATAATCCATATCCTTCATCTTGCCCGCTCCAACGCCTTAATCGCTCAGACGCCTGTTCAACCTGAGTTCCAAGAATCAATTAGTTTATCAAAATATATAATATATAAAAAATATTATGACTTTATTTACATACCTCATCATTCCAATTAGTTTTCAATGTGATGATAATTAATATTATTGTCTGTAACATCGTCCCACATATCATTCCAATCCAAATCCCCTTCATTCATACAAAAAACAACTTCATTTTTAGTTTCTATCCAACATAAATCAAGAATCAAGATTCACAAACACACCTGGACGCCTAAACTCGTCTTGTAACCTAAGAAGAAGCCAAGAGGGAGACCCACTACATAATAACAGAACAAGTTTATGTAAGCCACCAAAGCCTGCCATCCTCCTCCGACCGCAACTCCTACACAAACAAGATCGTTAAACGGATCAATTTGGCTATATAACTCAACCTAATCACTCAAATTTAAGTTTGGATTACCCGAGATAACGGGTTGGACGCTGTTGAGAACCATGGTTATGCCAAGAAGGTAAGCTAAATCAGCGACGGCTTTCTGCATAACCTTGCTGTCGGTGAAGATAATGGAGAATTTAGATTTGGTCGCCATTATAACTACCATACATGACAATCCAATCATCAGGGATTCAACTACTGTAACCGCCACTGAGTATTTCGCAGCTCTTGGATGCTTTGATCCAAGCTCATTTGAAACTCTAACACTGTAATATTAAATAAGATCAATTTGGTTATAAGAAAAAACAGAGACTTGTTCTTGTTTATGTACCTAACAGCTGCATTGATTCCGATAAACAACATGCCCTCCCATCCATTAACATTCATACATATGGAAAGAGATCCGACAGCGATAACAGGGTCTTCAAGATGGCCGGTGAGGATGATAATACTCATGAAATACCAAATTTCTAAACAAATCATAATTGCTGAAGCAACGGATAGTTTAACAAAAGGCCAAAGATCGTTGAATGCCGACCATGATAGTCCTTTCCATCCTTCTTTACACCACCCGACAATGTAAACCACTTGAGCCACCGCAATCGCCCATGCTGAGAGATTGTAAGCCATGGCCGCACCGCCGGTCCCCCATCCTAACACATGGATGAACAAGTACAACATTCCGATGTGCACGAAAAGCGCTACGAATCCAATCCAGGCCAACGCAACTACTCTGCTTTGAGCTTGGAGGAATTTCTGAGTGGGGAAATTGATTGCTAATGAGAACATTTGAGGAATCACCTGTAACCATAAGTAACCCAAAAAACAAAATAAGGTCTTGACTCTGTTCTATTCATTTTTTCAATCATAAAAGTTGTTGCAACCTGAATTGAGAATTTTCCTGCGAGATCTGCGATATCGTCACGTTGGCCGAGGAGTCGGAGGAGTGGAGTTGCGTAAATGTATAATGGCATGATGAAGAAACAAGCGGAAGTCAGGATTATCCAAGATCTCTGCATGTAGACACCGAGCATTTCCACTTGACCGGCACCAAACGCCTGCCCGCATAGAGTCTCCAATGCACTTCCCATGCCTAACTGCATTAATATAATAACAATAAGAAGAAAGAAAAAGTAGGGGAGATGAGATGAGAGGAGCTGACCATGAATCCGAAAGAGAAACTAGCGAGAACGGATAGGGAAATAGCGACGGCAGAGAGCTCGACGTCGCCAATATGACCGACAAATATATTGGTGGTGGAATTAATCCCGTAATTACATAAGATATTGAAGGCAATTGGACCGGCAATGGTCCATAACTTGACCGATTCCAAAAGACAAACTGCTTTCGCATCTTGAAAGGTTGTAATGGGAGGGTAATCGGCTGAGGAGCCGACGAATCCGGTTGGAGCATGGTGTAGGTCGGCTGTTGCAGCGGTTTCCATCTCGAAAGACAGAGGAACCCTATAGTTTAATTCAGTTTCGTCGGAGGAAGAACCGGAACGAGAACCAGAACATCCTGGTTCTTCCCCTGTTTCCTTCCCATGTTTTTCTTTAATTTCCTCAATTTTGTCGATTCTTTGTTTTTTTTCTTTTATTTTTTATTTATTTTTTAATTTAATTTTTTGTTTTTGTTGTATGACGGATCTGGATCTGTACTACTATTCTATGGAATGTAATGAGGTTTGCGGAGTTAGTTGGGTTTATTGACTGCCACGTCAGATGTTTGTAACTAACTATAACAGACAACTGACATAGGGAGAGAGTAGAGGTAGAGAAATGTTTAGTTTCCCGGGCAAGTGCGGTGCCACTGATTTCTTTTTCTTTTTTCTTTTTTTTTTAAAATAAATTTATATATAAAATTAGAGATAAGGGCATTTTTAGAACTCTGCACTTCAGTAAGAAATCAGATTTTTTTAATATTTAATACTAATAAGATAATTAGAACATTAGTTATACTATTTATTATTGTTTATAGAATTATTGAGACAAATCAGGTGAACCTTAGAAAAATAAATAAGAAATAAAGTCTTTACACTAGCAACATAAATGACGTTGTAGTTACAACTTTTTATTCTAAAACCAAATATATGAGATTGAGATAATAGACATAGAACTTTAATTTCTCAAACAAACAATTTGTATTTTTTTTTTCAGATTTGAAAGTATTTATCTAACAATTTGTTATTAGTTACTGAAAATACACATTTTAGTTATTAAATAATGAGCATTGAAATTAGTTATCCAAATTTATCTACCGATTTAAATCGGACTTCTCACCTCATTAACGTAACTTTCACTTCGGTCAAACAACTAGAGTTAAAGAGGTGACAAATAATAAAAATAATTATTTAAATAGATTGTAATATATATTAAATAATTATATATATTATAAAATAAAAAGAGTTAAAAAAATAAATCACTTTTCATATACTATTTTTTTTTAATAATTATTTATGCATTCAATAAATTTTAATATATGTATTTTTCTTTTTTATTAAATAAAAAACATTTGGTATAACTTATACCCATACTCATTAATTTACGGTCGAAAATACAACTCAACTATTCATTTTGCCTCACATAAATATCTAAATTAATCACGCTTCTTGACCCGATAATTCGAACACTTTAAATTTAAAAATTATTATTATATATATATATATGAAAAGAACGTTTGTAATAATATTTTATTAAACATATATACAAAGAACTCTAAATCCAATCATTTTAAAAAATAGATTAATAAAGACTTATAATATAATCACTAACACAATTTGAAAGTCAAACTAAACAACCCACCCATTATAATAATTATTATTATTATAAAAATTCAAAATAAAAATTTTATTCTGTCTGAACTGAATATAGATTCTAACCCTAACAACACCCTTACATGCCTAATTCTATTTTTTTTTAAAGTTATTAGAGAAGATAATTTGGAATTCAATACAGTGTTACTTCATCTATGTACGTATTGGATATATCTAAGATTCTTGGCCAACTACCGTGAAACTGCTGGGATGCAATTCAGTTTATATTTAATATTTTCATTCATTCTTATTTTTATTCATATTCTTAAACTATTCACATTATTTTCAAATTTATAAATTATTTTTGTTTAAAAATAATATATATAGTTAAAATTAAATATGCTAAAATAAATCATTTAAATAAAATAAAATAAATTTAATTTCAATATTAATATACACTAAATTAAAATATATTATATAATTATTAAAATTAAATATTAAATTAAAATTAAAATAAATTACATAAAAAAATGAATTTAAACTTTTATTATTTATAACTTCCTAATTTCAAGTATAGCTATATAATAAGTAGGGTCGGCACAACTCAACCCAATTACAACACTAATTTATATATTCAATATGCATCTTGTTTAACTTAATTTTGAGTTCCAATAACACAACTAGACACAACACAAAGGAATAAAAACATGATACAATATATGATTATATAATAAAAGATTTAGAAAGTAAAATATTTGTAAAATTGTGGTGTTATATAAATGTAGTTTTTTTTTTATTTGAATAAATTATTGACTTTTTATACAATTAGTTTTAACATAAGTATATACTAGGATGATGATGTAAATTGTTATTTATATTTTATTTTAATTTTTATTTAATATATTTAATATTAATATTTATGTAATATATTAATATTTCAATGTATAATATTTTATAAGAGTTTTAAATTTATTTCTATATAATAATATAAATTTTCATATATTACAATATATATAATATTAAAAAATCGTTTATATAATTTATTAAATAAATAATATGGTATAACGTCGGTGCCCCGCGCAGATTTCTTGAAACCGAACGAAAGAGGATGGTAATAAAAAAATTCCGAAGTAAAATGGGACTGGAATAAAATAGTAAATGTATTTTGGGTCTCAATCCAAGAATTACGCTTACAACTATTTATTCTCTAAAACAGAATATAGAAATTAAGATATGAGACATAGAACTTAATTCTCCAAACAAATTATTTATATTTATTATGAATTCAAATTTAGAGGTAAAGAGAAATAGAGAATGAATCCATCATTTCATTTCTTTATCCTGTAAATTTGTAATTTTACAATTAAAAGGTTTAAAAATTGGTCATTACTAAATATATATATATATATATATATATATATATATAATAGATTAATAAAAAATTTATTAAAATTGTTTTATTTTAATATTTATATTTTATATTAAGGTTTATATTATGTATTTTATTATAATGTATAATATTTAATTTAATGTTTTTAATTTTAGTTATATATATTATATTTATAAAATTAAATAATAAAAAAAAAAAAACAGGTATAATAAAACTAGATACTTTACCAAAAAAAATATGGGTATAATAAAACTAGATACTTTACCAAAAATGGGTATAATAGAAAAGATAATAATAGGTAAAGTAGTTTATAAAATGATTTGCCAAAACTGCATGGATCCGTTAAAACCTAGTCGGCCAGTCATTTTTATTTTTTTACAACGGTTTGGAAATATATCTATAATGAGTCGTGATACGTCACATATGCGAAATAGAAAGGAAAAAAAAATTATGTCTAAAAAAAATTATTTATTTTAGTTATCGAAATCATTTCTCTTTCATTATTATAATAATAATAATAAATTAATGTGTTTTTAAATTAAACAATTAAGCTTAAATAATAACATAATTGAGATTTTATTGACCACTGAGGTCGGCCCCACGTCACTAAGTTTATGATGTTGTGGGGAAAACATAGAAAGGCCCTTTCCATTTAAAGATCGATCCAAAAATCAAACCTGTCTGTCACACTCAGAAACAAAGTTATTGCCTTCATATTTACTTACTGTTTTTTTAAAAACAACATCAATGTTTTACATTAATCTTCAAAATCATCAAAACCAGATTCTAACTCTCTCTCTCTCTCTCCAACTCGAAATAAACAACATAGAAGAGAGAGAATGATTGACTTCAGTTATCACATAAGGGTTTAAGTGACCTAGCTTTCATTATTGGCTTCCGGCCCCTCTTCTTTTCCGACCGGCGAGTTTCATTTCCTTTATCCAATTCATTGCTAGTTTTCTTCTCATCATCAAATCTATTATAAGTACACATGTAAACAACAACAAAAAAAAATATATAAAAAAACAAAACAATGTAAAGGAAACCCTAAAAATTGTAGAGAGAGAAACCGCCGCAGCCTCAGCCGCCGCCGTCTGTACTTACCTGTCAACAGCTCCGCTAGATGAAATGAAGTTAGAAACAGCGTTTCTTATAACGTCCACCTATCAACAATAAATTATTTCATTCTAAAATGAATTAGTATTTTATATTTTTAGAGCATGTTAAGACAAACATTTCTTATGAACTCAATCAATCTGGGTAGAATTTGGGGAAACCCTAAAAATGAAAACCTAAAAAGAAGAAGAAGAAACCTGTAATAATGGAGAGGGAGGGGATTCTTCTTCTTCTTTTTCTTCTTCTTCTTTGGAAGGGAATTGAACAACGTCCCATGGAGATTGATTGAGGCGACAGATGTGAGATTGAAGACGAAATGCAGTTGGAGAAGAACAAGAAGATGAAGAAGAGAGAGAATTCATCTGTGAGAAAGTGGCATTGTTGTTGCCCAGAGTTAACCCACGAAGCTTTGCAAGTTTCCTGATCCTCATTTCTAAAGAACACACTCTTTTGGTCGGGCGAAGAAGACGATATTCTATATGTATATATATTTCTCTCTCTATATATATTATAATATTATAATATAAGAAGAATGCCCATATAAATATAGTTGGTGTTGATGTCTGTAATTTTATCTTTTTCTTTTTCTTTTTTACCTTTTTCTTAATTGTGTGCAGATCTCACGGAACCCCATAATAATGTGTGGATTCACATAATATTATTATTACCTTTTTTTATTTACTGAATCATATTATTATATATTTTTTAATTCTCATTAATTAATTAATTAAAATATAAAAAAAATATTTGATTTTTTAGATTTTTAATTTTTTTATTATTAAATAATACTAAGGCCTAACATTTGTCTTAAAAATATCATTGCAAAAATACAAAAGAAAAAAATGGAATTTTATTGTAGGCCTTGTTTGGATTAAATTATTTAAATAATTTATTATTTTAAAAAGTGATAATTTTGATGAGGTAGAAATTTTTCAATCAAAATAATTAAAAGGTATATTAATATATAATGATAAAATAAAAAATAATAATTTAAAATAAATAATATTTTAATATTTTAATTAATAAATTAATTAATTTAATAGATAAGAGCATAAAATTATATTTTTTATTTTTATTTTAAATAACTCAAATCTAACCAACCATGTCTTTTTGGAAAATAAAAAAGTTAATTATTGTGAAGTTATACTTTAATCATTTTAAAAAATAAACCTGGTTAAAATATTAAAATAAAATATATATATATATATATATATATATATATATATATATATATATATATATATATATATATATATATATATATATATGAGAAAAGATCAAAGATGTAAGCTTCATTAAGAAAGAAGACAAAGAATTAAAAATAAATAAATAAATCATAACATATAGTAAATATCTTATGGTGAAGGTCATAACATTTTTTGATTTGTGTTACATCATATTTGCATTTATTTTTGAGGATTTAGATATTTAATTATATTTAAATCAAATAATAATTTATATTTAAATATTTTGTTGAGGGTTCAAAATAAATTTATAATTTCCAGAAAATATAAAATTATTTGTATCCTTCAAAAGATTATTTTAAGAGTTATATTTTGTCAAAAAAAAAAAAATTAAGATATTGATAACCCACTGGATGTTCAATTGATAATTCTGATTTATTCTTTCTAAAACAACCCACGAATCAAACAATCTCTTATATACTAAACGGCTTGTTTGATGTGGTTTATTTGATCATTTAATCAAATTATCACCAAATATTATTTTTATTTTTTCGAAAAGAATTATAAATTATTTGAAAATGACTCCAAATCAAATGAGTCTTAACCAAATCTCTTAAATGATAGGATTTTAAAGTTGTAGTAAACATTTGTTTCCCTTATCTCTTCAATTAATTCATTTTTCTCAATCAATAAGAAAGTACAATTTTTTTTTTGAAAATAAGTGATGGACAAATAAAAAAAAAAAGGTAAAGTAACAGAAAATAGTGATAAATGATAGGAAAAAGTGGCAAAATATTATTTTTGTAAAATGAGTGATAGAAGTCATAATGGAAATAGTAATCAATGTTAAGAAAAAAAATATATTGTATGGACAGTTAAAATATTGCATAGTTGAGTAAAATGGATTGCGTTGAATTTACTATGGAAGCAGTTGAAATGCAATTGAATTGAGATGCCGATAAATATGAAAATGTTGTAGTTTAAGACTATCTCCAACTCATAAACTCATTCTCAAACTCAAAATATAGTAAACGTTATATTAAACAGTAATTCATCTCCAACCCCAAAATCATTTTCAAACCCAAAAGAATATTCTTAGAATATTTCTTTTTACACTAACTTTTTAACCTTATTAATGTTATCTATATATTTATCAACTTTACATATTTAACTCCAATCTTTTCTCATTCATTTAATAATAGTAAAATAAAATAAATTATATATCAATAATTCATAAACAACAAAATAATTCAATAATACATTTAAATAAACAAACATATTATATTAAAATAAATATTATTAATAAAAAAACACTTAAAATTCATTTATAATTTATAAAATTTAAGTTATCAAATATAACGTAAAAATATAAAATTAATTAAATAAAATTTCAAGTATAATAAATTTAATAATTTAATTATACATTTAAATTAAAAGTTATTATAAAAAAAAAGTTTAATGGCCATTTTTGAAAAATGGCCAAAAATGAATAATGATACTGCATATATATATATATATATATACATATATATATATATATATATTTTTTTTTTTGTGAAATCTCATTATGGGATTACGTTTGCCAACCGGTTGGAGCCGGAGCAGAATTTGCGTTTGCGTTTGCCAACCGGTTGGAGCCGGAGCAGAATTTGCGTTTGCGTTTGCGTTTGCCAACCGTTGGAGCAGAATTTGCGTTTGCTTGTCGGTTGGAGCAGAATTTGCGTTTACATTTACCAGAGGTTGGAGATGGCCTAAATAAGTCATTTACAACTAATGTTCAATATTGAAATTGGTATTATAAACCAACAAAAAAAAAAAATACATTATATTTTCTACAGATCAATCAAAATTAAGATCTCCATTGTTCAATTTTATGAATAGTTGTATAATGAGGATATAAATAAGTAGACCTAAATTATAAGGAATTGAAATATTAAATTCACTAAAGTAATAATTCAATATTAACCAATTTTTCTTTAAAATTATTAATCTAAGTCAATTAAGGAATTCACTAAAGTAATAATTCAATATTAACCCATTTTTCTTTAAAATTATTAATCTAAGTCAATTAAGGCAGTCCGCTAGCCCTAGCGGACTTAAAAGACCGATCATAAGTTCGATTCTAAGGGGACTTAAAAGACCGATCATAAGTTGGATTCCGATCGGATATGAAATTGGTCGAATTTGCAAACTTGGGAATGAACTTGAAGAGGAACCCTTTGATATGGAGGTTTAAGGGATCGGTATAACAGCTAGAAAAATAAAACAAGAGCTAGGGATTTGGAAGATTACAAGGCAACTCTTTAGCATTCATTTAAATCAAACATTCCCCCACACACTAATACATATATATATATATATACTTACATTATACAATAATTCTTGCATTAATATAGTAGTAGATTTAAGCATATGGAGTTCATTCAACTCAATTAAAGCATGTTATTATCACCTTACAACTTGAAATTTTACGACGCTATACCTATCGATTTTATAAGATTCCGAAACAAAATCCGCTCTAAGGTTAGACAGTAAAGCATCTCGACCTGTCAAAATAATTCTGAAGAACCCATCCACACCTTTAATCATAAGATCCAATCCTTGTGAAAGCTTCTCTCTTTTCTGACCAAGATCGATACTTGATTTCTCGAGATCAATCTCAGACAAATCATCCCCATCCTGTAACAAAGGCTCCAACTTCTTCAGACAATTATCAATTGCTTCAACCTCTTTGACCAAACCCGATCTCATGTTAGTTTTCAACATTCTTCTAATCTCCCCGTTTATACAATTCTGAACATCTACAAAAGCATCGGCCCACAAAAATGTTTCTGGGACATGTAAATCAATTATCTTCTCTGAAGAACCGGCAAAACCAGCAGCTAATATGTTACAGACAAATAGTGTGTGAACCTGAACTCCATATAAAGCATGCATCAAGGCTTTCTCTTTGGATGAATTCTTCAGTTTAGATTTAGGCAATATCATATCTTGAGTCAGAGTATCTAAGATATTGAAACAGTCAGCAAGTTTTTGGTTCTTAGAACTCATGTGTTGTCTAAAGTAATCAAGAGATTCCTGAACTTTTGATGATTGTATTGTGGGTTTGGTTTCGGTTTCCAATTTGTGCAAGAGAAACTGAAGAAGGAGATGACCTTGGGTTAAATGCGAGAGCTCGGAACTGAAAGCAATACAGATATCCAGTATCTTAACAGTGCTGTTGAAGTATATATTGATCCATTTCTCATCCCAATCACAAACAGGGAGTTCGAGTTTATTGATAAAGGTTTTTATATCAGTATGAGTCTCACACAAGGAATTGACTGCAAGTCTCATCCATGGTAAACTGAGTAAATCATCCATGTCTTTCGGCTTAAGGTTCTTGAGCCTATCGGCTAAAGTGATGCCGAAGTTGTTTGTCATGGTAAGAAGTTTTGGAGACATGTTAGATCCCTTTGGTAACATCATCTTGAATGGATTACCAAATTGAAATAGATGATGATGCCTTTGCGGTTCCTGTGGTTTACTCATTCTTAATTATAAACTGCAAACAAAGCAAAATCAAGAACCTTAGATTAAATCTGATGCCTGTCTTCATTCTAAGGTTGATAATGAACTCATAGATGATTCTAAACCGGAACTCATATAATCAAAGAGTAATAATAACGAGATCGTAAATAAGCGAAAAATCCTAGTTGACGCCTTTTTCAACATCCTATGTAATCAGAAGAGATCAAGCTAGATCTACAGAATGAAGGAATTCATATAATCAAAGAGTAATAAAAACTGCAAACACAGCAAAATCAAGAACCTTAGGTTAAATCTGATGCCTGCCTTCATTCACATAGTCAAAGAGTAATAAAAAAGAGATCATAAATAAGCGATAAATCATCCTAGTTGACGCCTTTTTCAACATCTTATGTAATCAGAAGAGATCAAGCTAGATCTACAGAATGAACTCCTAGATAATTCATATAATCAAAGAGTAATAAAAACGAGATCATAAATACGCGATAAATCATCCTAGTTGACTCCATTTTCAAATCGATCGATAAATATAACTAGATCTACAGAATGAAAAACAATACGAGAGAAATATACCGATTAAACAACAGATCCGCGGTAGATCTAACAGATTGGATGGAAATCGATGAAGATAAATGGTAAACGGAGATTCCTCCGTTTAAGAGGAGTAAAATAACAACAGATTGGCAGTAGATCTAATAGATTGAATGAGAATGAATGGTGTTAAGCGGAGATGCCTCTGATTTAGAGGATTAAAACAATTGACATCACAAGTTGAAACATATGCAGTGAAGAAAATAAATAGAAGAAGAGATTTGCATACCGAAGAAGACGAAAGAGAGACGAAATCGCCTTAGCGAATATTCGCAGAAGTTACTTTTGCCTTCGAAAGTCGTCGGAGACGGCCAGAAAACAAGGATAGGTAAAGGATTGTGACCCTTTAACCAATCTAACACGACGTCCACCGAAAATATTAAATAATATAATTTCTAATATTTTAATAAAAAAATATTTTTTTATATTCTTAATTTATTTAAAACGGCTGTTTCTTTTGGAATTCTAATTTAAAATATTTGCATACTATGACTAGTGGTATATGTAAAAAAAAAAAAAAAAAAGAATCGGGATCTTATTTCTATTAAAAATTAATAGAAATTGTCGAATTTTTAAATATTAAGTTTTGTTTTTTTCAATCTTTTATTTTTTTTATTTTCATAAATCTTTTTTTTTTCTTAACGTGCTGAAATGATTTTTTTTCTTTTTTAATATAGATAGACATATTTCAACAAAGTAATAATACTGATTGTGGAGTGGTCATTACTTATTAGAGTTAGTTTGATCTTCGGTAATTGATTATAATTTTTTTATTATTAAATTAAATATTTTTTAATTATTTAAATTTATCAAATAAAATATTAAATTAATTTTAAATATTAATAAACAATTAATGATTTAAGCTAAATACTCCATTTTTTATCAAATAATATTTTAAATTCATAATCCAATATTATTTTTAAATAACCTAAAAATCAAACCAGCTCTAAGTTTTTTTTTTCAAAGAGAAGACAAGTCTCTTGTTTTGGTCTATTCTATTTTATAATAATTTGTTTTAGTATATAATATTTATATTATAAAAGTTTAAATTATTATTTTTATAATAATATGAATTTTCAATATATTATATTAAAATAAATATTATATAAAAAAAAAAGAATTTTCAACCTCTCCATGCGATTGTTTTTTTCATGAATAGGTCAATAAATAAATAAATATAAAATGAATTTCAATCTTAGTCTTAAACTAACGTGATTGGTTGGTTGGGTAGAAAAATAATTTGACATTGTCAAATATTGAACACCAAAATTTGTTTACCAATTAAACACGGTTTCATCCATTTCTATAATAGTCAATTTACGTTAAACCCACTCTAGACATGGTCAGTGAAATTATTTTTGGACTAAATTATTTATTTATTTATTTATTTAGAATTTTAGACTAACTGGGCAGCAAGCAACATTCAAGAAAAATGTTTTAAGTTTGTAGCATAATTTTTGTATGTATAATCAGGAGTAAATATATTTTCTTTTTAAAATTTGGAATATACTCTACTTTAATATTGGGCTATTTATTTACATAAAATAAAATAGTTCAAACCAACTTTATATTAAAATAAATAAATAAAACCATGTATTTTGTTTCTTAACGTAAAAGATAAGAAATAAGCAGTTTTTGTGGTATAAAGTTGCTCTTTAATGACATAATCTTTCATGAAAACAAATATATCTAAGCAACACACAAAAATCATCCTAGTTTTACGGACTCTTCTAAAAAAACATTAAAAATGAATTTTAAGTTAAAGGAAAACTTAAAAATTATCTCTATTTTTTCAGTTAAAAATAGTTAACACGTAACATGTTTCACGTTTTTATAAGTAACTTAACATAAAAATCTCTTTGGTTAGACAATTAAAATTAATTTGGTGTGTTTTACAATTTAAGTCAATTGGAGATTCTCTTATCAATTCCCTTATTGGTTAGTATATCCCTTCATTAAAAGCAAGTTTTATTCATCAAACTTCAAATTTCATCTTATACTTATGTATTGGTAATTATGCTATTTTCAAAATGTTAAAATTGAGCATTTTTTTTAATTAAATGGCTAATGTCGTGACCTTGATACGGAGCTGCTAACTATGATGAATGTGCTAACTATAGATATGGTGTCGAAAATAGACCTATTTTATATCACCCTTCAATTCGAATTAGCAAAAGCAATGTCTCCTTGCATAATATGGATTCCAAACATTCATGATCTGGATGTGAATAAGTCGAATTACTTATCCATCGGTCTATTAAGAACTCGAATTTATAAATGATAAATTATAGGGACGAGAATAATTTGACAAGAAACTTAAAAGAAGAATGATTGTCATTCCTCATTTTTGTTAAGTTTCCTGTGCATTTAACCAACTGGGCAGCCATATGCTTCAACTCAATGGGCAGACATATGCTTCAACTTAATGTCGGGCCATTCGTCGAAGATAAAAGTGTAATTGCAATAATCGGGTTGTTCATTGATATTCCTGATATATTAGATGCTATCACACATACAATTATACTCAATCCAATGGAATTGTTTGATTTCACACATACAATTATACTCAATCCAATGGAATTGTTTGATCTTAAAGGGTCCATATATATCGTATTACCAAAAAATATGGTCGAAATTCAAAATCTCTATTTGATGGTGCTCCCATCTCCCATCTACTGTAATTTTTCTTTATAAATATATGCATAATATATTCTCATTATATTATCATCAACGTTTTCTAATTCAGACCCAATTTCAGCTTCGAAAAAGATTTAACCCACGATATGATGTACGAGAAAAAACCCAACCAAGTCACAAACCAACAAAACAACAAATTGATGATCAATAAAATCCAATGCCAGCCTACCAATACAATTTGGATATATTCTAAGGAGCAGCCAAATGGCTAAGCCATTGATTGTGTGAAAAAATCCAAATTGACAAATAATATAAATAATGGCTTATGGCCTGCACCCCACCATTCCAGATTGGCATCAACAACAAAACAAAACAAAAACCCAAAATGACAGAAAGAAAGGAGATTGAACTCATATTGGCTAGCTAGATAGCTGGCTAAATGGTCCACTCAAAACATCATCATCATCATCATCCTCAAAACCTTAAACCCTAAATGATAACTGGCAATGAAACTGAGTTAAAGCTCAGATGTTTTTTCATACTATAATCATATATAAATGGGAATTTCATAATCCAACAATAGGAGGAAGTAAGATCAATTGAATGGGGGGGGGCTCATTTCCCTATATTATCAATCAATTTTGTCAATTTCAAATATACATACATATGAAACATAAATAAACAAAACAATTGCTAACAAAATATAATAAACATTACAGAGGCAGGCAACAACACTGTGGACCCAAAACAAAAACATAGCTTATAAGTAACAATTATATTAAAAGAAAAAGACTTGTTTGCAAACCGTTAGTCGCTATCATTTATCCATGCATTATCTCCATCTGGTGGTGGGCTGGTGATATTTCGTACTATTATCAACCTCCCTTGTGTTTGAAACGCCTTGAACAATATTATTACCATTATGAAGGATCTTTAACAACACGACGTTCCTGCAAATCAAAAGAAACAACCAATAAACAGAAAGAATAACCATTATCGAATGGAAAAAGAAAAAACAGATATGCATACATCGCGGCACATCAAATCTTCAGATTCCAGCATGTGGATAACATGTCCCATTTTAGGTCTCTTTTGTGCGTCAGGATCAACACATCGAAGAGCAACCAACAGAACACGTTTCAGAGCTTTTGAAGAAGGCATATGAGGCAACTTTGGATCAACCACTTCCTCAGATTTTCTGTTACCAACCATAGACTTCAACCAATCCACCAAATTTACCTGCATATTATTTTATTGAATTTGTTATGAGCTCGAGATAGCCCCCATTGGATGGGAAAAACATGATAATCATCAATGATATTGTAGGACTGACCTCTCCTTGAGGTCTTGCGTAGTCAACTGGAGTCCTACCCGATATTATCTCCATTATAAGTATTCCAAAACTATAGACATCACTTTTTTCTGTCAACATACCCGTGCAAGCATATTCTGGCGCAACATATCTAAAAAATGAAAAAACTTTATTATACTTATGAGAAACAATCAATCAATACATTCTTGTATAAGGTAATCAACGCACTCACCCAAAAGTTCCCATGACTCGGGTTGTTACATAACTTCTCTCGGAGCAGAGGAGCTTAGCAAGCCCGAAATCAGAAACCTTTGCATGCCACTGACGATCAAGTAATATATTGCTAGACTTAATGTCTCGATGGACAACCTTTGGTTCAAGACCTTCATGAAGATAAGCCAATCTGAAATTGAAAAAAAAAAAGGAATGAACAAATGAATACAAGTTTAGTTACATAAATTGATAAGGGTATTTGAAATCTCATAAATTGCTATACCCTTTTGCTGTTCCCATCAAAATATTCATACGGATCTCCCATGTTAAAGGGCTAACCTCCCCTACATCCCCATGTAGCCATTGATCCAAGTTCCCATTATCCACATACTCATAGACCAGCATCCTGATTCAATCAAAGAGCTTAAGAATTGAAAAAGTTACAAATGGAAGATGATAAGAGATTGATAGATCATCATTCATACCTGTAAGCTCCTTCAACACAGTAACCTAAGAGCCTGACTAGGTTTTTATGGCGTACACGCCCAATTACTTCTACTTCTACTTTAAACTCTCTCTCGGCCTGACCCCTGATGATTGTTTGTTCTAAATTAGTCCCAAAACAAGACCATTGATTGAATTGAAAGCAAAAACAAAAAACAAAAACAAATACCTATTGTTCAACAGATTCTTCACAGCAACTTTAGTATTATCAGTCAATAAACCACTATAAACAATTCCATAACCTCCTTCACCAATCACATTCCCATCCGACAAACCATTAGTAGCATCTTCAAGTTCCCTAAGCGTATACCAACGTCCCCAACCAAGATGCGAAACCTCCGGCATCGATCCACCTCCAAACGAAGCAGTATCCGTTGCGCTCGTAGCCCTAGACTCCCCACTCGACGCCCGATCGGAAAACACAACTCGATGCTCAGCCTTACCAATGTCGATCTGGATCTGCGGAACCGGCGCAACGATCGACCGGTGATCAATCCCCGATGCATCATGAATAATCTCCTGGATTTCCTTTGAAACAACAGGAGTAAGTTCGGATGCTCGGCCTGAAAGCTTACCTTGTCGAGGAAGCAACTTTGGTGACTTACGACGGCGAGAGGTGATACAGAGGGAAAGAAGGAAGAGGATTAGAACGAAAATTGTTCCAACGAAGATCCCTATTACCACCCATAGCTTTAGGCCGAAGATTGAAGTCGGCTTGGACAGCTCGCTGTTCAAGAAAGCCGCATCGTATACTGACATTTTGTATCTATCTATCTATATCACTATATGTATATGTATAGTACTTCTTCTTCTCCGCCTCCTTCTCCGGTAGCTTACTCGCCGGCCGGCGGCGGCGGCGCCGATTACAGCGAAGATCTCGGGAGATAGAAAGAGAAAGAAGGTTTTACAGTCTGTCACTTCCTTCTTCTTCTCCTTTTTTCAGTGCTTTTTAAAGTGTTAAGCACTGACATTTTGCCTATTTTTAAAACGTATCCATATATATATTTTTTATTTTATTTTTACTTTAAAGTATTTTTATATTATATTATATTTTAAACCAATACTTTCTTTATTTTTATAATAAATAAATGTTTATAGATTATGAAATTTGTTAGAATATTACAATCTTAAAATTATAACTAAAATAATTAGTTATTTTTAGATAACTTTTTTGGTATGAAACCCACTATTATAATTTTAATATAATATTCTCAATTTGTAATTGAAAAATAAGTTGAAGAATTCATTTAATATTTTATAAATAATAAATTATTGTTGCACGTTCTAACACGAATTTCTTAATTCTTATCTTATATGACTAAACAAGATTATGACAAATGGGTAAAAAGTTGTTAATAATGAGTCAAATTATCTTTGAAAATAAATGTTAACTTTATTCATTTAAGTACTATATATTATGTTTTTAGATTGAACTTTAAATCTCTCTCGTTACATTTATATCGAATTGAAGTGTATTTGATCGTTTCTTCGGAAAAAAAAATGAAAACGTTTGAATCTTGTCTTAACTTGTAATGAATTGTTTCATACCAAAAAAAAATAACAAAAAAAATGTAGATGATTTTAAAATGTTCATCCAACCAAATAACCCGTGAATGATATAAATACCATCAGAAAAATGTATTTTTGGTTACATTTTGCCCAGCTATATTTCATTAATGTCACCATTTCATTCCAGAAAGGCCTCAAATGTCACACTATTATTTAAGAAAAATGAATGACTTGTTTCAATAATAGTATTTTATGTAACTTTTTGAAATTATAATAAAAATCATATCTTATATTATATAGTCTTACAAATTATCATTTTCTAATATACACACAAAAAGCCCTCTCTATGCAGATACACAACCAGATCATACAAATGGCACAAAAAATCAAGCTGAAAAAGGCCGCGATTTACAGATGGAAGATCGTCTCGTCGCCATTTTCATCCATTCCGGGAGAGGATAAAGGCGGGACAGCTGCTTCTAAGATTTCGGTTTCTAAAATTTTCCTGGAAGTAGCATGAGCCACAGTATCTCTAACCATCTTTCTCGTTGTTGTTAAGTTTGAACTATCAAAGTCCTTTGTTAGGTTTGATGGGGCAGATGAAATAATTGATACAAAAATACCAGATTCCTTTAAACCTTGGATTATGGCCTGAAAATACAATAATACATTAGAAAAAAGGGTTTTGAACGATATTTATTCAGATGAATCAACTGCTTACCATGGGAGCGTATATTCGTGCCATAATTCCTTTTCTCAGCAATTTGGTGTTCAGTGATTTGTCTGTCCATACAACATGTTCGCGGTACCTAAAGAAACAACAGACAGGGTATAATTGAAGCTTGTTTTGAAGTAAGCTCGAGAAAGAAAGAAAAGAAAAACAAAAGAAGAAGATTACCATGCTAGCATTTCCTCTTCAGTAGCAGTCGAAGCAATAATGAAGGCCTGTAAAATAGTGAATTTGTTATCAAGTGAAAAAAGGGTACAAAAGGAGTGATTGCAAAACTCACAGATCTGTCGAATTCCAAAATGAAGCAACGCTTGACGTCATCTTTCGTAGGCTTGCAGCCGCATCGATCTCGTCTTGAAGTCAAGTCTGAGAACTTAGCGTATGTATAATGTAGAACAGCAGCTTCTTCGAGTTTGATTTCACTGAAATATGTCAAGTTTTTTCCTTTTTATTACATTCCAATAATGGAGAAATGAATCATTTATGCGTATATTTGTGGCGTACTTACTTTGGGGTTTTCATGTAATTGTGCCATCTATGAGCACCATTAGGACGAAGATGATTCTGAACTCGAGCAGCTGCTTTACCATTTCCATATGTCAAAAAGTAGTTAGGATTACCACGAGTTGACTCCTTATACATTCCAAAATACGTATCCTTTGGAAGATGATCGTAATTCTTCTTGAACATTGATACCTTTCGAGTTCGAGTAAGATGGTCATTATCAATATACAGACACAAAATGATGATCGTAATCTCAATGCAAGTTGAAGAAACAAAATGAATACCTCTGTAAAAGGTTCCTTGATATCATCTCGTTCAACACTACTCTCCTGAACAAAGATAGTCGCCTTTTAGTACCATGATCTTAATTGTTCAGCATCAAAATGTATTACTCAACTTACATAATTGGGGAAAACAACCATATCCACATTTGCAGGCACGTCAGCCAGTAACTGCCTCAAAGAATACTCTTTAGCACCCGCCGGATGTATCAATTCATCGGTATCAAGATGCATTATCCAATCCACGTGAGCTTCCTAATTCAAATAAAGAAGATCTTAAGAGGATAAAGATGAAAGAGTAATAATCGATAGATGATCAATCTTCTTTACCCTTGCCATTACTATAGCCATCTCCATGTTGAGAGATTGCTTCACGAAAAGCTCAAAGTTACACGGTTTATAAAAGAAGCTCGATAACCATGTCTCATTCCAGATGCGGCTAATAATGTAAATAGAAAAACAAATATGAGATCATGAAAAGTATCTTAATTCAAATCTCATATACTAACAACTAATTAACCAACCTTTTAGCCTGTTGTTCTTCTAGCTCTTTTGTTCTGTATATGACTTTTACACCCTGAAATTAACATAAAAGATAATCAATACAAGAATGGATTTTGATGAAAGGGTATCAATGAACTTACAGGAATTGATTCAAGAACCCTAGAAACGCTAGGAGATGCAGCATTCCCTTCAACGAATAGGAAAAACGTACTAACGCCAATAACCTTATGATAGAACATCCAAGGGAGAATCTGACTCAATCCGGCAGATGTACTTGTCGTAATACATATCTGATCACCACATAAGCATCTCGTTGATTCAATTGTTTCTAAAACAAACAGGAATGAACGAAAGAACGAACCTTTGGTTTGAGATCGGATCCGATGTTAAACTTCCAATCGCGATAGTAAGGAAATGACGGTGAAGAACTCTTTCCGAGGTTGACACAATCAGAAGAAGAGGAGTGTTCTACAGTAGACAAAGGTGAGCTATCCATACCGGGAAACTTGCGAGATTCCTCCGGCGACCAACGAGTAACGGGATCGTCGACTCCACCGCCGCGCCATTGGAGAATGAAGGCGAAAAGGGCGAGAGTTAAGGGGATGATTGTTAAGAGGAGAAGAATGGTTGAAGCAAACGAGCTTGAACGGAGAGAATAGTGTAGTGCCGACATAGCCGGTGAATTGAAATTATGTGGAATTCGGGTCAATTGCTGCTAGCAAGCTTCATTTTATAAATCAGGCTAGATCTTTTAGCCATTGTACTTGTAAACATTGGAAAAACTTGTAAATTAATGTCGATATTTGAATTTAATAAAAAAATTATTTCATGTTTAAATCTCAATCAAAATAAATTAATATAGTTCCTTTAATAAATCTCTTAAAACAGTTTTATCATCTCCCATTATCTTTAACTTGATTGATCTCAGATGACAGTCTCTCAAAATACAACGAATCTAGTTTCAATACCCAAATTGAGTTCGAATCTAGTTTCAATACCTAAATTGAGTTTCAATATAAATACGACGAACCAATAACTCGAAGAACACTCGATTTTAGTGGAAACTCAAAGAATACAAAAAAAAAAAAAAAAAACTTCGAATTCTATAAATAATTAAATGAATGAAGATATATTAAAAATTTCTAACACGAAGGAATATATATATATATATATATAACTATAAATTAAACCATCACAATAAATTCGGTCGATAATTTTTAGACTTTTGTGATTATATTTTTTAAGAAAAATGATGAGAATCTGAATATTTATAAGAAGAAACTTAATTTTCATTTATTTTGATTTATCGAAAACATTTATTATGTTTTTGTTATTAAAAAAATATCAATTTTGGGAAAAAAAAAAAAGATATATATAAAAAAAATCAAACCTTAAAATTTTAAAATAAACTCTTAGTATAGTTAGTGAAAACAAATAAATCATACTAAAGTGAGAATATTAATTTTATTTCCCATTCTACAATACATAATAATATGATTATAAATGAGTGATTGGCAAAATTGAAGAACAAGAGTTATATCTCAGATATGAGATCCTCCGATAAATATATATATATGTAACAAAACTGAAAGAATAAGATAAGATCAGCATTCAATGCGAACAGCACCACTTTGAGAAGAAATAAACTTGGGTTTCCTCTTAATCATTTCCATGCACTGGACAACATCGCCAACGCGGAAATCAAGACAATCTTGAATGACGAGCCCGCATTCGCATCCCTTCCCAACCATGTCAACGTCCTGCTTTTCTTTCTTGAGCGATGAGCAAGACCCTTCGAACACTATTTCTCCACTCCTCAGGAGCCTGAATGTCGCAGACTTGGAAACATGACCGTCTACCACTTTGCACCCAGCAATCTTCACGTCATCCCCCTTGGCTTTGCTTCGGCCTTTAAGTTCAAAAATGTTAATCACCTGAGCTTCTCCCGCTACCTTCATCTCTGATGTTCCAGGTGCCTTTTCCACTATTAAATTCCCCATCTCGTTCAACAGGTGATAAATCACTGCATGTACCTTTATCTATTATAACCAACCAATTCAAATCAGTGTAACACAATCACTAAATCATTCAATCATCATCATCATCCACAACAACCCTACTTACCTGTATTTTCGCTCGGGTAGCAGACATGCTGACAGAACTAGGAGGATTCCGAACATTGAATCCCACTATGCAGGCATCACACGCTCGAGCCAAGTCCACATCAGACTGAGAAATAGGTCCTAGGCCAACATGAACAATATTCACCAAAACCTAGGAGAATGAATCAATTAGTAGAATTGTCATATTAAAGCATATATATATATATAAAAACAAGAATACCTACCTGGGGACTATTTAAGCTTCTCAAAGCATCAGTAACCGCTTGGGCGGAGCCCTGGACATCTGCTTTTACAATAATAGGCAACTCGACCCTTTGAATGACTTCTTCCGATTCATCTAATGTTTCGGAAGATTCCTTGTCCGATTTTAATTTCTCAAGCCTTTCTTCTTCTATCTTGTTCAATCTGTCCTTCTCGACCTTCTTTTTCCTTCCTGCACTCAACATCTTCGCTCTCTCCTCAGTCTCGACAACAGTGATGTCATCACCCGCCATGGGTAATCCTTTCAACCCTTCAATCACAACTGGAGTGGCGGGCCCCGCCTTGTCTACGGGTTTCCCAACCGTATCCCTTATAGCTCTAATCTTCCCCCATTCCGCACCAACAACAATATGCTTTCCGGAAACTAAAGTCCCCGCCTTTATTATAGCCGTAGCAAGTGGCCCCCGTCCCTTGTCCAGTCGAGCCTCGACCACATAAGCTTGTGCAGGCCCATCAACTCGGGCTTTCAAATCCATCATCTCGGCTTGGAGCAGCAAAGCCTCCTCTAACTTATCGAGCCCGGTTTTATTTAAGGCTGAAACTTCAACCACTTGAATATCCCCACCCATTTCCTCCAGAAGTAAGCCTTCTGTGGCAAGCTGGACTTTCACTCTTTCTGGGTTGGCTCCGGGCTTATCGCACTTATTAATTGCCACTACAATTGGTACACCTGCTGATTTCGCGTGGGCCATGGCTTCAAATGTTTGGGGCATCACACCATCATCGGCTGCCACCACTAGAACAACTATGTCTGTGACGGCTGCACCTCTGGCTCGCATAGCACTGAATGCTGCATGACCTGGAGTATCCAGAAAGGTGATTGATGCTCCTGAAGGCATACCAACAATAAACGCACCCAGATGCTGAGTGATTCCTCCTGCTTCTTTTGCTGCAACTGAGGTTTGACGCAAAGCATCCAGTAGAGATGTTTTTCCATGGTCAACATGACCCATAACGGTTACAACTGCAGGTCTTGCTCGAATTTCCGAACCTTTATCAGAGTGCAGCCTCTTCACATTTACACCAACTTCCTGTCAACAATGGGGGGTGATTCAAATGATAATGTGAAATTACCACAACATTAATCCACTCCAAAAAAATCTCTCTGAGAAAGTTATCCACTCTTCAAATCATCTTAAACATAATATCCACATTCAGCAACAAATCATTAAAAAAATTACTGTAAGAAATTTGTAATGAAGTTGGTTGTTCAAAAGAAAACAAGAAATGTGTTCTGTTAAAAAGGGAACATTCTTAGTTTCCGGAAAATTAGAAAAGGTACCATTGCAATCAACTCTGCGATGTCAATGCTCAGCGAGTCAAACTCAGAACCAACACTCTCCCCAACATTTCCAAGGACATCCTGAAGTGCAGAAATAGGCTTTCCAGAACGCTTGGCAAGCTCCAAAAGAGTCATTCCTTCAAATATTTCAATCGGTTTATCTTGCATTGATGTGGAATTTCTTTTTTGTTGAGGAGGAACATAAGGGGCATCAACCGGTGTCTGTCCCGTATTGGGTCTTTTGGAATATTTCCCTTTCCTGTTAGTAGTCTTCACACCAAATGGCTCGTCTTTTCTTTTATTCAGTAACTCCGGACTCACATGAAATCCCCTATATAACATTTTACAAGTGAATTTAATCCCAGCATTAGGACTTCAGAAATTTTAGAAGAGTCAGCAACTTCAAACACCCCTTAATATACTGATTGAAATCTTCCCATAGACTGACTACATAAGGATTACGCCTTTGCCAAATCCAACAAAGCAGATTCATCAATAGAATATATGAGAGATCGATCTTAGCAAAAGATTGTAAAAATTTCCAGAATACTTATTCCTCATAATAATGATTAAGAGTAATTGGTATAGTAAGTGGCAACCTATGCAGTTTCAGTTTTAGCACCCCCATTTGAGAAAACGTATTACTTTTGTTTCTGCAGATGGATCCGTTTCCAAATACATAAACAAAAATATATTTTTTAATTTGTCCCTTACTAAGTTAAGTTTAGGTTCTACGTTTACTCAAACAATTTCATAAAATCTGAATATAAATTAAGCTTATGAAAGTTAGTAGCTTCGAAAGTCTATAAAACCATGACAAAATCACCCACCCAGCCAACTTAACAAACCCTAAAAGAAAAAACAATCATATATAAACCATCCAAGATTAAGGAAAATTACTGAAAAGAGTATTACTTAAACTCGCCATTCATCCAATCCAATTAATGCAGTGATATGGCGTAATCACCCAGTTAATCACTAGAACAAATCATACCACTATTTCATCAGATATCTGAGACTAATTTGCAAGTTGTTCAAATGTGTAAAAGAAAAATATGAAATAGACAGATAAAGTACCGTATCAATGATCGGTTTGCCAATAGATCAGGCCCACATGAAGGATTCTTATAAATATCTGTAGAACAAGATACAAAGCCAAATTTCAGATACAACATGATGAGATCATAGAACTCACAGGCCCTAGTAAAATAACTTTGAGGGAATATGGAAATACAATAACAATATACCTCGTAGACATTTGATTGAATTAGAAAATGGTTTTTCCCTGTACAGAATAGCATGTGAAGATATAGATGCTCGTAAATTTCCATAAGTTGTTAAATCTAGAGCTCTAGTCAGGCTAGAAAAATTCCCCTGCAAGAACAATAAAAAATTAAAGCTATTTCACATTCTAGCTTGCGTATGTTCAAACAAAAAGAGGACGCACCCTTTTCCCAGCCTTGCTCCAAGCCATTCATAAGCAATTAACTCCTGCAAATTTAGGGTATGAAATGTTAGAGAAAAGGATATCGCTTTTTTTGTGGAAATTATATATAAACTCGCTCTATACTATAATGACAGAAGCAATAAGGAACTTTGGACAAAATCTTATGGATGTTTCAGTCGTGTTTATCAGCAATGGAGTGAACAATTTGATTATCGATTTAGAAATGAAGAATTAACTTGCCGCGAAAGTCAATCTAGATATAAGCCCGTGTGTGTGTGTGAGAGAGAAAGAGAGATACCTTGACGGAGGACGGTGGACGGTGGACGGTGGACGGAGATCTTCCAGGTACAAATCAAGGGTTCCGGCGAGGGAAGGCGACTTGATGTTCTACTTCTTGCCCAATACTATTTCAAACAATACCAAATATTTTTTTCCCATAAAACATAAAATATTTAAATTGTTTTTTTAATCATTTTCATATAATTTTAAGAGTTATGGTCTATATTATTGTGATTTATTTTTTATTTCATTTGTTATAAAGATATTTTTTTTTTAACACAGTTCATATTATTTTGTAAATCACAAAATACAAACGTATTGAAATCATGATTAATATGAAAAATAATGTATAAAAATATCCAATTAAAAATGTTTTGAAATCATGATTAATATGAAAAATAATGTATAAAAATATCCAATTAAAAATATAATAACAAGGATTACTATAAAATTGTATTTATTACCTACAATAGTTTTGAATGAAAATAAAATAATAAGAATTACTATTAGATTGTATTCATTACCAATAATAACTTTTAATGAATAAGGGAATGTTAAAAACAACAATATTTTCTCTGTAAAATATATTTTGAATTAGAATCATCACATTATTTTAAGTCCTAAATTAAATAAAGTCAATTGAAGATAAAAAAAAAAATTGTATTTATTCAATACAAAAGGGAGTTTATAACAAGACACACAATAATTTATTTTATTTAGACAACATGATATCACAAAAAAATAAAAATAAAACTTATTGTGTTTTGTCCCCAAGTTCGACCCGAAGTTACTAATCCTAGAAGAATTGAAAATTTTGCCCCTTTTAGAAAGAAAAAAAAAAATTATAGAAGAACCTTCATTTAAGAAATACTTCAACTTGGAAGTCTATATGAGAAATCAATTGATGGTGTCATCATTGTTACAGGTTTGTTAAATTAAGGGTCGTTTTGCCGATCAAAATGAGTTCTAGCCTTCTCGACTATTTGAAAAAAAGAAATCAACAAAGAACATCAACTGAATACAGAATGAAACAAAATTAACATTTGAAACCAGTATGTGATATATATACATGTTTCAGCTATCTGGCCTTTGTCAAGGCAACAAGAAACACTAGAAAAATTGGAGAAACAATGAAAGCAACATAAGGCAGCACTTGATCTAGACCTAGATCAACATTATCAGTTTCAGTATCTTTCAATGAATAGTCGATTTCCTTATCTTTAATAAACGCTTCAAAGTAGTTTTGGTAGCCCGCGTTAACTTTTGACATATCCATGCTCCTAACTTTCATCATATCCATGGCCTGTCGTCAAACATTAGACAAGAATTTGCTGAAAATCCCAATAACTCTATTTCATTACTTACAATCACAATTTTAACATACCTGAAACCCAAACAAGAATTGTTTTGCACTCTTGCTCACACTATATGTAGGGTGTGATTGAAGCTTCTCATACATAACACGAGCTTTACTTTGCCTGATATAACATATAATCGCAATGCAACAGAGTGTATAAATAGGATATAGTGGCCTAAAGCCTTTAGAGAAGATAAACCATATCCTTAATCTACTAATTACCATACAGATTGTTTGATGTAGGGTTATTTGGACAAAATCTACTTTAGTGGGTGATTTGAATGATGATGGAATAACCCCTTATCAAACAAGGTCAATTAGGTATCAATTTTGATTTGTCTTCTTTGAGGAGCACCCCCGAAAAGAAAGATAAAAAGATTGAGAAATTCTAAAAGGTTTATGAAGAACCTTCCAAGGGAGTCTTGACAAATAGACCATTGTAAAGCAGCCAATCCATGAAGCTCATTCTGCATAAATAGACAGATGAGATGATGCAAATAGATTAAAAAAAAAAGTAACTAATTTTACCTGAAAGGCCAACTTCTCCATGATTTTTTCATAAAATGGTAGTGCATCTTCGAGCATTCCATTTTCCATCAATGCATCGCCATTCTTCAAATCCTGTATTTAGTGACAATAAGTTGATATTGAAGGTCTCTCCAACTAGAGAATTGTTGTTCAAAATTAGAGTGTACTATACTCTACCTTCTCACATTCGTCCTTTAACTCGGGATCAATTTTAATGCCAGTTCGTTTCTTGTACTGTGAAAGTAGTTCTCTGGTGCGTGCTTGTTTAGCAGCTCGATCTTCATCTGTTTCAAGTGAATCTCCCGGCTGGATCGTTCTTCCACCACCATACTGAACAATAAAAAACTCTTTTAAGTTTAAACAACCAGTCATATCAGTGATGAATGTCAAAGCATTTATAAATTCTATTGTTTGGGAATGAAATCATTCAGGAAATACCGTTTTTGAGATGTTTCCAGGACGAGGAAAGACTCCCCAAGTAGAAACCTTAGGTTTATACAAATCTGATTTATCATCATCCTCAATTGACTCTGGCTCTGATACTGTTGCATTTCCAAACTTGGTCCTATCACCAACTATTATCTCTACCTCACCCGGATCTCTGTCTGGGAAAGGATCTGCTATTGGAATCAAACCAGCAGGAAGCCCTCTGGTTTTCCTCTTATCTGAGAATCCAAGTCCTATAAAGTCCATCTTTGAAACCTTCAACTCTCCCTTCTCAATAATTTTCTTCATGATAATTTCCTCTGTTTCAACAACTTCCCCGTCTTCATTGCTTGAGGCAACAGGAAGAACGCTTTCTTTGTTCGCCTTGTACTTCTTTGCTCTCTCCATGGCAAGTTTGACAGATGCTGGCAATTCCTGCTCTCTTCTGCTAGCTGCTGCATTCTCAAAGTCCACTTGAGTTGATTGGTTATCTGGGCTTCAAACAGGAAATTGACAGCTACATTGAATAGACCATAAGAAGCAATAATAATGGATCATGATCATGAAAAGAGTTTCAGCTATTCTAACTCTAAATTACCTGTCATAGGATTCTGTATTCTGGATTGTTTCATTTTTGCTATCACTTGGTTTCACCTCGATAATATCTCCAGTTTGAGAACTAGGATTTGGTGGTTGTTGTAGCCGTACACCTTTCTTGTATGCTTTAGCTTTGGCAAAGGCAATCTTCACAGGGTCAATCTTGGTTGGCTCCGGTTCTCGAGAAACTTCAGGGGAATTCGATGAAGTGGGTGATGGAGATTCGGTACTACTAGACGAAGCCTTAAGAGGAACAATGACTCCGCTGTTTCTGGGATTTGGAAAGTTTCCTCTGACCGATATGGACGTGCAAAAACATGGCCAGTGAGGAGTAAGAGAGGCCATTAATGATCGATAACTGCAATTGTGACACAATAAAACTACTCAAGACATAAATTTAGGTATTCAAAGTAAACTCCAATTCAAATGTCCACCAAAATCACATGATATCAATCAATCTGTTCAAGCGCAAACTGACAGATTCTAACATTTTGATGCAATCTAAATGCATTTAATCGCACATCATAGAAGTAATAACTCGGATAGCAAGAGAATAAACAACCCATTTCATAAAAACAGAAAAACATAACCATATTACATTGAAATCAAAGGTTTATTACAATCTAAGCAACTACATCTTTAAACTCATCCTATGGTAGCCATAAAAGACGGTAAATAGACCTGGATTAGATGAAGATGATGATGGAGCAGATAGTCGGCTGAATGATTCTTCCCTTCTTCCAGTAGCAGCAAAGGCCAAGACTAAACGGAGATATTCTTTCAAGGTTTTCTGCAATTTTTTTGGCCTCTCTCGGCTTATCCAACGCAAACCAAGACAAACGCAGCAGATTATGAAATGCACACAAACTTCCTAATCTTATTTTATCATATTATTTTTTAATTACTTCATCACATTTTCAAATAAAATGATATTTAGGGATATTTTTATATTTATTTTATCAAAATTTTAATCATTTTATTATTTTTGTAAATATATAAACAGTAATTATCTTATTTTAACATATTATTTTCATTGTTAATAATTTATCATATTTCTTAAAGACATTTTGTTGAATGTATTTTATCAAAATTTTAGTGTACGAAAACTTCCAAATCTTATTTTAAAATATTATTTCGTTTTTTAATTAATTTATCACATTTTAAATAAAATGATAATTAGATACATTTTTTAAATGTACAAAATATCAGTCATCTTATTTTAACATATTATTTATATTTTTAAATTAATTTAGACTTATTTTTTTAATATATTGAATATATTTTTAAGATTTACTCGCTTCAAAATTTTAATCATTTGAACATTTTTCTAAATGTACAAAATATCCGTCATCTTATTTTAACATATTATTTATATTTTTAAATTAATTTAGACTTATTTTTTTAATATATTGAATATATTTTTAAGATTTACTCGCTCCGTCCCCTAACTTCATTTTATTCTAAAAAAGCCGTAAAGTTCGCATTATAATTTATTGAAATTGGTTTAAGTAACTAAAAAATGTGTAATATGAAAAAATGTTTGAATTTTTTGAAAAGAGTCAGGATTGTTATTTATTTTTAAAAAAAAAATTATAACTACGTAATTTGTGTACTGTCTACATATTTTAACGTATTTATATTTTAAAATAAATATTGTTTTCGAGACTTACTAACCTTACTAATAAGGTTTAACTGTTAAAAAAAAAATGTGTAATTTATGAGAATAATCGGACAAATAAAAAAAATAAAAATCCTTATATTGATTTTATAGGATGATAAATTAATTAAGAAAAAAAAAATTATGATAAAGTAAAAACTATATAAGTTCAACCCAAAATAGTAATTCGGTCATTTTTATTTTTTCCCAATTCTCACTTCAACTTTGATTTGATTCAAAACTAACCCAAAAGTCTATTAAAAATAAGTAGATTGAATTTGCAATAACTGAAGTTGAGCCAAGATCCTAGCAACAATCGGTTTCAACGAAGGATCACCTCTCTGCGCCATATCAATAAGCACCATTTCAGCAGATTCACCATACTCTAATCTATAAGCTTCAATTCGAAATATCCTCTCCAATATCCAAACACCTTTCTCCTGCGCTTTCACCGTCGTTCCCTTTTCCAAAACCCTAATAATCGGTAACACTGCTTTCACTACACAACTGCTTCCTTTTTCCCATATTCCGTCTTCTAAAAGTGTCGCCAATGCTCCAAGAACAGCTTCATCCGCTTCCCTTTCATTCCCTTCCAAAATTCTCATCAATGGAGATACTGCACCTGCTTTGATCAGACAGAACGTTCCTTTAACCGAACAATATGATTCGTGAACAGAGCATAACGTGTTCGACGACGGTTGAACGCAGATCCATCTTTTTGATTTGGATTTCTTCAGGGATAGAGAGGTTTCAGATAGTTGTGATAGAGCGGTTGCAGATCTTGATTGTGTAATAACGGACCATTCGTTTGAGAGTAACTTCACTAGCGAAGGTATGATCCCGATTTCAACTGAGAATTTTTGTAACTGTTTGTCTGATGTGAATCGTATCAATAAACCTGCAATTCTCTCGGCTAAGAGACGTGAATTGTTTGACGAAGTTGAATTGTTGACGATGGAGATGATCATTGGGAGTAGTTGTGCTTTCTTTAAGGTATGTGTAGCTTTCTTGTTAGTTAGTGGAATGTTACTTAAAATGCCAATTGCTGCTTCCTTTTCGGTAACTGAAACAGATGAATCTATGATGTTAACGATTAATCGTAATTCGGATTCATTCGGTTGTTGTTCGGTCAGTTCTTCAGGGAAATGCTGACTCAAAGTGCAGATCAAGTTCAACGCACTGGTCCTGATATTGGTGTTTGTTTCGTTTAGAAAGGTAAAGAGGAGTTGAATTGCGCCGTTTTCCTTCATTTTCCTTCTGACTTTTGAAGCATTTGGATGTGCAGCGATGCTGTTGAGGGCTTCAAGTAGATGAAGTTGAATAATTGGACTGGATAAGTGTAATAGAGAAAGCATTTGTTGAGCGATATCTTGGCTGACAAGGACTGATTCAGACTGAGCGATCTTCGCGAGAATGGCGGATGCTGGTTCCCTCAGAGTCATGAGAACAGAGGTGACTGAAAAAAGAAGCTGAAGAAGAGAGGTAACCATTCCTGAAGCGATTAATCTATTGATATTCTCTTTTAAACTTGATAGTTTCTGTAAGGCACTCAAAGCTGAGAATTTAGCTTCAAGCTTCCCGCCATTAAACATCTTAACCAATGGCTCGATAGCACCATCTTCACCGAGAGAAGCTTTACATTGATCTGTAAGTTCCATTCTTGAAAGTGCAGTAGCCATGAGTATCTTACTCATGTCCGATCCTGCAGATATATATGAAGGTTTAAGCCTATTTTTATGAGATGAAAATAAAGTAAGCTTATCTCAATATACCATTGTGTAGGTAATGAACAAGGGGCTTGAAGTAACTGGCTTCCGCCATATGAATTGCATTCTGTGTATTATTTGAAAGAGCATTCAACAACTTTTCTGCATCATTTGAGGCCACTGAATCATCTCCGTTCAAAATGGCGGCTAGCATCACTATGCAGCCCTGAATCCGACCAACCCTTCTCCCAAAAGCAGCCATATCCGATAAGCTTAACATCAACCCTACTGCTTCCCTTCTCTCCTCCACATCTCTAGCCAGCGATTTCACCAAAATCCCCATTGACCCGTTGTCTGTCATCTTCTCCTTATTTTGAGAAGAGTGGGCTATCAAGAGTCTTAATGTCTGAAGCACAGTCAACCGATTAACAAGCATACTCGAACCCAACCTATTGAACAAGATTTGAACGATCCCTTCTTCATTTATCCAATCGTTCGTTATAGAATTGTCTCTAATCAAGGAGTTGAATCCGGATAATGCTCGTCCGAATTCGTCGTCAGCTCCATACTTGAGTTGCAAAACTATATCATCAATATCCAAGTTAATCTCCCCTTCCGACTCTTCCTGATCAGTAGTAGTCTCCATCGGCTCTATTTCAGGATATTCGTAATAATCAATATCCAATTCCGAATAGCTGTTGGGTCTGGATGATACAAACCTGGCTCCCATCATTTCCTTTCGCAAATCCTCCATCTCTTCTCTCTTATCTATCAGTATAATCTTTCGTGTAGCGAAAAGGACTAGACCCAGAGTCCTTCCCAAATGATGAATCATATGCTCCATCTGTTTAGCAGTGGAATATGTGAAGTCATCGGTGCTTGGTGTCATAGCCTTGTCAGCTCGCAGGAGCTCGACTTCAAGAGATTCCACAGTTTTACGTACGGTGTTGATATCCATGAACTTGCAGCACTTCAATTCATCTAGAATTGGCCTCAGTTTGTCGAGGAAAGCTGTATATTCAGACATGGCTTGGCTCTGGATTTCCATCTCCTTCGCTATGGGTATATATATGAATGTATGATGAGACTAAACAGAGAGAGACGACTTGGAAATAGGTTAATTTCTCCTGTGTGTGGAAAGACCAGTTTAACGTGTGATATAGTCTTGGATTGTATTGACCCAGTTATTTGCTTAAGCTATACACTCCATTACAGCCATGACGAAGAAGAAGAAGAAGACTTTGAATTGCTTGAGAAATAAAATGGAAGGTAGCTGTTGGCTATTAGTAAGCAACATTGAGGTATGGTTTGATTCAGCTTTTTTTTTTTTTAATTATCGAGAACTAGACTAACATCACACACCACCAACCTATATTCTTCCGTTTCTATTCAAAACGCTTTCGCATACCACCAACCTATATTCCTTCCTCCGTTTCTATTCAAAACGCTTTCGTATTCTTCTAAATTGGCTAACCTTTTTTTATTTGATTTAGCTTAAATATCTAATATTATTAAGTTAAGGTTATTGAAGTTCATATATATATATATAAGATATGTAATTATGTTTGGGACCAATAAAATAAATAGAAACAAACTAGCCTTGCAAAGATTTCTCTCTCCCCGTCTCTTTCTGTATTCAACGTTTGGTTAATGTGGAAAGAAGACGAAGTCAACTATCCTAATAAATAATAGGATATTTATTAATCTCTCTATCTCCGTCATTTTGTAAATTTTTTAAAATTGAATGGAATTGACCGACTGACCAATCAGCTTCAGTCTTAAATATAATAAATAATAAGCTACCGCCAATTTAATCCTTTTGAATATAATAATTCAAATTATTGTTTCTAATTTAAAAAAAAAAAAAAATTATTAAAAGTGGCAACCCTTCGTATTTGTTTGTCTTACATTATTGTCTCTATGCAACATTCAATCGGATCTTTGGAAGAGCTTACCAAAAAAATAAAAAAATCTGAAGTGATTCTCTTTAAATTTATTGATATAAATCAATATTTGAATCTGATACATATAAAAAAAATAAAATTTGTTGAAACATAGATTCATAAGTTTGTAAACAAGGCCAGCTGAGTTTTTGAAGAGATGGAACCCACCTGGCATGATTTATTTCCTTGAAACAAGTAACAATGTCACATTTAAAAATTAAATTACTAAAATATTTTCTTGATAATTTAATTAAAAAATACTAAATTCTAGTCCCATATCAAACAAGCTAATTATCTTGTGTGAGTTTTGATTATATATTCAACCTAAGCCTTTATCGATGATACCAATCATGGATTAGTCCTTCATATCCCAGTTTTGTTTGTTCTGTTTGTTTTTATTATCGAATGTGAAATATTGTCTTGTGTCACTGTTATTTAAGTTCATTATAGATGAGATTATTGCAGCTCATAAGTCAGTAATTGGTATGAGATCGGTAACCCTACCTATACTAAAACCTAATGAGTAGTTGTTTTTTATTTTCCCAATAAATTGAGAAGCAAGGAGTATCCATCTTCATAATTTTTGCATTCAGATCCAAGTTGCTTGCTTCTTCTACTGTTTTGAATGCAATAAATTACTTCATCTATGAATACTAAATACTAAAACGTTTGCTTGGACGACTCGTTGTGGTTGTGGTTCCCTCGTTGCGCTAATAGAGAAGAAGAGAGAAAGGGGAGTAAAAGGGAAAGAGAAATAATGAGATTTTTGTAAGGGATATATTGATCTTTTGTCAGGGAAAAAAAATCAAGTTTGCAAAGTTTACTCCCCTTGAAATATAGATAAAAGATAAAATATATAATATATATTATTTATTTTGTTGGACAAGTTTAGGAGACAATCATCAATAATTACTATTCAAACCCAAAGAAAATTTCAATTTCATTTCCTATTCCGACTCATTCCCGATTATAACTACATCAACCAAGATCCCCGATTGTAACTACATGGATTCAACCAAGATCGGAAAATACTCACGGGTATCAAATTTTCGGGTACTCATTAGCATCTCTAATAAGTTGTTTATTTTTTTTATATACATAACTTGTGTGTATAAAAAGTATCATAGTAGTTTGATCAGACAATTTTCTATGCACTAACAAGTTACATTCTTCCAAAATTAGTTGGTGGTACAATGATTGTTCTTAAAGGAATTAAAAAAAACTTAAGTTGAGATATGTGGTTAAAGAATAAAACATGACACAAATTAAGAAAGAAGAATGTAACCATGAGATTATAACTTTTGAAGAAGGAAAAAGAGCATGAATTGATCTAAAATAAAAATAAAAATAAAAATATCTACATTACTTCTTTGCCAAGGTGATTATGATAACATTATTTTGTGGATATATTTGTTTTCTAGAGGTGATTTTATTCTTATTTCTTTTTATTATTAGTAGCAAATTGAAAAGCAAATTATTTTTCTAAAATCATCTTAGTGTAGTTAAACAAATTTATCTTTAAATCTAAAACAATCTTAAAATATCGTTACATACAAATAATAAGATAGATTAAGACGATAACATATAATTTTAAGAAGATATATTTAACAAAATATAAATTTATTTTGAAGTTATGAATTGTACATTTTTTTCATTAAATATTATTTTTCTCTCTAAATCAATTAAAATTATAAATTTGATTTTTGAGATTATGTGTTTATGTCAACAAAGTAAAAAAAATACCATAAAATGAAAATAATTGTAATGTATTATTTTTAGGAAGTGGTTATTAATAAAAAAAATTGTTATGATAAGATAAAAATACAAATTCAATAAAATAATCATAGTTCTAAATTCTAATGGGTTCTCTTCATAAATAAATTGGATCACATAAACGTGAATATTTTCATTCTCATTAAGGTTATAAGTTCGAGTCCGTTCGAGTCTGTAATGTGTTTTTGCGGACTACGTACTTAACCCATAAGAATTAGTCTAATTAGATTCTAGAATCCCTTTTGAATCTCGTTAAAAGAACCCAAAGATATCGTTATTTTGTTAATGATCTTTTAAATTATTCGAATAGTAATAAAGTAAATTTGTTTGTAAAATATTCAATGTTTAAAAAAAGAGTAATCTTATAAGAAACTTGTTATAACTATTTAGTTTCGAGATCTCCTTAATTTAGTAGAAATTCCAAAGTTCATAAATTTTATTGAAAACAAGACCTTGCTTACAAAGGAAGCTATTATAATTTAAGAAAACCAAAAAAAAAGAAAAAGAAAAAAAAAATGAAGAAATTCATAGTAAAAATGAAGTTAAATAAAAATAAAAATAAAACCCATGAAACCTCAAAAACCCATTTTCAGTCTCTCTCCCGTTGGCGCTCTCTCTCACTCTACTCTTAGCAGCACATACTACATAGTAAAAGTAAGGTTTTAGGCTTACAAATACATGTCATGTTTTCTTCTCTTTTCTTTCGCCACCGCTTCATGTTCTGTCTTGATCTCGTCGATTTCTCTGACATTCTCTAGTAGCTACATTACATTTGCTAGAACTAGGGTTAGTCTTCTTGATTCTGAGGTCATCGATGTTTTGTTTCGACCTTTGTCATATGTTTTTTCATCTAGAAAACTTGTTATTCGCATGAGGCTGACATTTATTTTCCATTTTTCATTGTTTATGTCCATTTATGAGATAGTTTACTCATAAGTCGTATGAATGCGATTAGTATATCTTTTTGCATGTCGATTCGGCTGTCTGTAACTAAGGATTTAACACGATGTTTGTTTCTCTTGCATTTCCGTGCAGTTTAGGGAAGTTTATCCAGAATTGATCTGCTGGAATTTGGTTTGATTCACTGTTATGTAAGTATTAGGCCTTTATTTGTTTTATTTTACAGTAAAACTGAGTATTATAAGCTTTTAACACGCCTATTTCTTAAGTTGAATTTGGTTATACCGAGAACAACAGTTTATTTGTTTTATTGGTCACTCATAATCATACTATGATATTTTGCTTATATAATATGTACAACTATCATCAAGAAAAGTAACATGACAGATTTAACTCTCCATTCGACAATGCATACATCTCTTGTTTTTGGTAATTGGAATCTGAAATTCTGTCAAGGAGTAGCTCAGTATCTCATTTGTTTATGTATGTTTTCTCATTATTGTTTTTCTGTTCAGCCTTTTGGTTCGCTTTTGTGTGAAGGATGGAAGAAATCCCTTCACCAATTGTTTGGGATGGGAGAATAACTGGAATCAAATTTAGTTTGGCAACTCGTCAGGAAGTTGTAAGTTTAGAGGCTTGTTTCTCCTTTGTTTTCACTTTTGTTGTGTGATTATAAAGTGAATATGGTTATAAAAGGTTCTTAATCTAATGCCTAACAGGATGAATGGATTTTTGGATGTTTGATTACTGTTTACTGACTTACTGTTTTACCTATGAATGGATATTAATCTTCTTTTGCTAGTGCACATCTTCGAGTAGCGATTTCCCAATTAGTCATATTAGTCAGCTGGGAAATCCTTTCCTTGGTTTGCCCTTGGAAGCTGGAAAATGTGAATCTTGTGGTGCTGGGGAACCGGGTAGCTGTGAAGGTATTTGGCTTTTGTTCTTCCTTACCGATTGAGAACTGTGAATACTTCACACTTGCAAATTATAAATGCTAAGGAGACCTATTTCATTGATGTTTCAGGACACTTTGGGTTCATTGAATTGCCAATTCCTATATACCATCCTTCACACATCGGTGAATTGAAAAGGTTGCTGAGCCTATTATGCCTCAAATGCCTGAAAATGAAGAACAGAAAGGTGATCAGTGGGTTCACCTTAACTATGTTGTCACTTCCATAATTTTCTCTAGATTATATCATTTAATTGAGTTGTTTTTTATTTTTCCATCTTTATTCCTTAGTTTTGAAGTATGATGATAGAAATTGATTTCACTCTATCATCTTTTTTGAATGTGCTTTTCCTGCATATGTTTACATTGTTTATTACTACTGTTGAAGTTCATATAATCCTATATTTTTCTTTTCATCTACTTACATCAACCTTTAATGCTTTTGTTTCAGGTTAAGAACATTGGTGTACTAGAAAGAACTTTGTCCTCTTGTTGTGAGGTAAACATTGAACAATTGGAAATATCATGTGATTATTTTTATTTGCAGTTTTAAATTTCTATGTTTTTTTTCTTGTTTTGAATTTTACTAGAAAGTTTGTTAACTGTGGATAATGAAAAAATAACTACTATTTTTTTTTTCTACGTAAAAACTAAAGGGAAAAGTTCCATCTGAAACTTAGTCCAAACGAACCATCGGAGATAACAACATCACTAGTGGTGTTTGACTTGAGCAAACAATAGACAGTATTTTAGAATAAGCATAATTAAGTATGTTATTGAAGTAAAAGAACGGACACAAACAATTACTACTTTAAGTGGGAATGTAACTTGTTATGTGTGTGGAAAGGAGGACCCATTTACTTATGAGATTAGGAGATGTTCTTATATTGCTACAATATTTTTAACCAGATTTATTATTCCCTTCTGGGTTTATTTGATTTTATGTCTATTTACAAGTCTATGATTACATACAGCTGGTCTGAAATACATATTGTCTGATATCTTCTTGGCTTTTAACGATGTTGTCATATATAGCTGTTGGCTCATGAATTGAGCTCAACAAAATAAAGATTTTTTTATAGCAGAACCCAGTTAATTTGTAAATTTTGAGTTCAGATGAGTACTCATAGCTAGCTTTAGAAGAATGACATTGTGGTGGAAAGTATGATGGTTCTTATTGCAACTTCGACTTCTTCGTTTTCTCTTTTAGTTAATGGTCTTGTAACATCTTTTATCAGTGAAAACTTGAGGCAAAGAACCTAAAGCGTATATGATTTAGTGTTGTTTTAGTTGTGTGAAGTCATAAGGTAGTAGGTGCATCAGTAATGTGATTTTTTGATCTCTGAAACTAATCCATGCAATGTATGTATATGTTAAATTATACAGTGTGCTTTTAATCTGCAATAATTATTTGATTTTACATCTTTCTTTTTTGAAGGAGGCTTCTCAAATTGCTATTAACGATGTCAAAACCACCGATGGGGCCTCATACCTGGAGTTGAAATTGTCATCCAGGTCAAAATTCAGAGAGGGATTTTGGAACTTCTTGGCAAAATATGGTTATCGATATGGAGATAACTTTACTCGGCCTCTCCTTCCTTCAGAGGTGTGTGTTTGATGTTGTCTTTTCAAATTATCTCATATACTTGAAGGATTCCAGATATTACAGTCTTTCAATGAGGAGTAATGATTTGGAATATGCATGCTATCTCTTTGTTTATAAATTTTAACAATAATTTATTTCATTGTTGTGTTCACTCTACACCACTCTGCTATGGTATCCTGTTTGACATTTTTAGGTTTGCTCCCTCATCCCATTTTTCATAGCACTGTAGTAAAAAAAGGTCATCCCAGTTTACGTGAGCCTTATGAGTCTCATCATCACTCTGTAACTCTGCTTTTATTCTATTATCCCTGGTATCTTTTATCAACTCCTCAAAATACTACACGTTTCTATAGTAGAGCACACCTATGCTCCACATCTTATTCTTAATCAGAAAACGAGCACATTGATTTAAATATTCTTCAACGTGACCTCCTTAAAATCTGCTCTAGATAGTGTTCCTACATGATACTCAATGTTTTTCTGATGTTACTGCTTAAGATATCTTGTATAAGCTACTGTGATTCTTCCTGGAAAGACGATTGTTGGAATTCCTGTATTTCCTTTTTTGGAGTTCTTACATTGGTTGCAAATGGATGGAAGACTTCTTTTTTAGTCTCTTGATGCATGTATTGTTAATACTTTGTTTACTTTGGTAAGCTCCTTATCATTTGTACACATACTGTGGCTACTTGTAGAAGGTTATCATATTTTTATTGCTCCTTCTGTTTGTTTCTGCATAGTTACTTGAAACCGTCAGGGCTTTTGATGATTTATTTTTCTTTTGTGGAATTTGAAGATTAAGCAGCATATAGAGCTGTTCCCTGAGGCTGTTTGTTATTCATGACGATTTTCACAATATTCAGTGTCATGTATCTTATTATGTTGGGATATATAAAAACAAAAGATTTCATGTTGTTACTAGTAGTTTGGATGGTACAAACAACATTGGATGTTCCCATCTGACCTGAACCAATGAGTGATATTTGAAGGAGGTTGTTGCTGTTGCAACTTATATTCTTTTGATCTCTCTTTGATAGTTGTTTCAAGAGTTTGACATGTAATTGATTTCTTCATTGTTCTTTTGAGTAAATAGAAGTTGTGTCATGTGCAATCATTTTGGCAGAAACTGCCTTGGGGTAAAAAGAATATCTTAATGGGTTATAAGGTTGTTTCTAATTTCTTATACTTCAATTTTTATTGTAATTTCATGCCAACTGTGTTAAAATGATAGAGATAATGGATGTATATTCTTGATCGTCTTTAATATTATTATATTATTATAATTCATTGAACAATGAAATTATTTGCTTATATATTTCTATTAGATTATTTGAACATCATCCATTGGTTTATAGTTGTAGACATCCTCGTAAGTTGAGTATGAAGACTCAAACCCATGACCTTAAGGACACAAGTTCTTGTGTTCCATCACTGAGCTAACAAGTCTTCATACAAATTCTTCTAACTTCAAATATCACTCATTTTTTGGCTAACTTTATACTTTCTATACTTATTCTCTCTAACTTCCTCTATAACATAGTCTAGTATTTTTACAACTATGCCAATACCCACCCCAATACTAAGATTACACTTATCAGTTTCCTCTATTTATTCACACTTCCTTGTAATGCTTAGGTGTTGGAGATGCTGAAGAAGCTTTCGCCACAGACAACAAAAAAGCTTTCTATCAAGGGATATTTCCCTCAGGATGGATACATATTGCAATATCTGCCTGTCCCTCCAAATTGCTTGTCTGTCCCTGACGTATCTGATGGGATCAGTATCATGTCTTCAGTTAGGCAATCTTGCTGATCTTGTTTCTCTCTTGAGTTTCTTAAGTTCGAATGCATAATTCTTAATTGTCTTTTCCAGGATCTTTCCACCACCATGCTTAAAAAAGTTTTGAAACAAGTTGAAGTGATTAAAAGTTCACGATCTGGGTCACCAAATTTCGAATCTCATGAAGTTGAGGCTAATGAGTTGCAAGCAGCTGTAGAACGATATCTTCAAGTTAGGGGTGCTGGCAAGGTACTCAACGTCCCTGATATGGTCTTTACTTTGCTACCGGTTGAACATTGACTGCTGACTTATTTTATTATTCTTCAAGCTAAATGCTCAACATCACAATAGCTTGACATGTGTTGGTTCCTGTAGATAATATTGGAAGAATTAGTTATTTTAGATTATAATCCCCGGTGTTGCGGAGACCGCATTCTAGATTATTTACTTACTAAATTTATTTAAATTCACATGTAATAAGTATCTGTAATCACCAAATCAGGATTCCATGTTTCTATGAACCTTACATCCTAAGTCAGAAAACCACGTACTTAAGGAAATACCTGGGTACTAAAACTTGCACAATCTTCCCTTTAATTTCTGCAGTTCCATTGCTATATATTATTTGCTATGATAGTGAATCATATCTTTAATTAGAGGAATATTGTGTATCTGTGCATATGAACTATTTTCCTTTTTCTTGGTAGGATAAAAGCTAGATAAATTCTTTTATGAACATGTGGCCAAACAAAACCAACTGGCTGAAGTAAATGACTAACCACAAGTAAATATGAGTCTCAGGAAGAAACACAATATTCTACTCATCTGAAACTGCTCCATGCTGGCAGATATATGATATGAAACTAAACTGTAAAAGTTGTCTAAGTAGATTTATTTAGCTTGAGGATCCTGTCCACTTTCTTTTTGAACAATATCAAACTTGGAGCAATTAGTTATATATCACTGGAAGACAGTTTTATCCAGCTCTTCTTAATTCTTTCTCAGTCAGTCAGACAGCTCAAAAAGTTCTAAATGTGCCCCAGAACAAGTGATATAAATTATGACGATAATAAAACCCCATGAGCTACTGTTAGAAAGAGAATGAAAGAAAAAAGTGGTTGACTGGCTCGATGTTGTACTGCAAAACCTATCTTATTCAGTTTTCCAACATTGGAAATTTGTCAAAAAATGAGAACTGTATGAGGATCAGGACCTGTTCTGGAGAGCCTTATCTTTCCATCTGGGTCCAATATGCCGTTTTCTTCCAGCTCATCAACTCTTGCTTTTCTTTAGATGACCGCTTTATACTTGATGCATTAGAAAAACATTTCAGGTGTTTGGATGGATCTCGCTTGTAATATATGATAGTCATTTCTTTTGATGCTATTAGATCTTTGGTGTTTTTATTGCTAGACTAAAATGAATTAGCATTGGTATTAACTGATTATGCTTCTCATTTATTTTTTCACTAGCCAACCCGTGATATTGATGGTCGGTTTGGTATCACAAAAGAACTGAATAACTCGTCTACTAAAGCATGGCTTGAGAAGATGAAGACGCTATTTATTAGAAAGGGCAGTGGATTCTCTTCACGAAGTGTTATTACGGGTGATGCTTACAAAGGGGTGCATGAAATTGGGTTACCATTTGAGATTGCTCAAAAGATAACATTTGAGGAGAGAGTGACTCAACATAACATGCAATATTTGCAGAAGCTGGTTGACAAGAATTTATGTTTGACCTACAAAGATGGATTGTCTTCCTACTCTCTTAAGGAGGGTACAAAGGGGCACACATTTTTAAGACCTGGCCAGGTGATTCATAGGCGGATTATGGATGGGGATATTGTATTCATCAATAGGCCACCTACTACCCATAAACATTCTCTTCAAGCTCTCTCTGTATATGTCCATGAAGACCATACTGTCAAGATTAATCCTCTTATATGTGGGCCTTTGAGTGCAGACTTTGATGGTGACTGTGTCCATTTATTTTATCCGCAATCGCTTGCTGCAAAAGCTGAGGTTGTAGAGCTATTTTCTGTTGAAAAGCAATTGCTTAGCTCTCACACTGGGAACCTTAACTTGCAATTGTCATCAGATTCTATGCTGTCCCTGAAGCTCATGTTTGGGAAATGCTTCTTCAATAAAGTGTCTGCACAACAATTAGCTATGTTTGTTTCAAATTCCTTGCCGGATCCAGCTTTATTGAGGCCTTCTACGTCTGGTCCTAATTGGACTGCTTTACAGTTATTACAGATGGCTCTACCTAATTGCTTTGACTGTTCTGGAGAAAGACATCTTATCCGTTGCAGTAACATTGTCAATCTTGACTTTAGTAGGGAAAAGATAATGTCAATCATGAATGATATGGTGACATCTATTTTTTTTGAGAAGGGTCCACAAGAAGTGTTGAAATTCTTTAACTCCTTGCAGCCTTTACTGATGGAAAACATGTTTTCTGAAGGTTTTAGTGTTACTTTGGAAGATTATTCTATTTCTAAATTGGTTACTGAAAATGGTCAAAATAATATTCAGTGCATTGCACCTTTGTTACTCATGTTGAGATCAGCTCGTAATGATCTGATGGAACTACAAGTAGAGAGTCAACTGCATACTCTGAAAGCCCCTTTCATTAATTTCATCATAAAATCCTCAGCAATAGGTACTCTGATTGATGCAAAAAGTGAATCTTCCATAAACAAAGTTGTCCAGCAGATTGGTTTCATGGGGATGCAACTTTCTGCTATAGGAAAATTCTACACAGTTAACTTGGTGGATGATATGGCATCTCTTTTTCAAAAGAAATACCCCTTTTGTGATAAATATCCTTCCGAGGAATATGGGTTGGTCAGAAACGGACTATTCTATGGATTGGACCCATTTCAGGAGATGGTTCATTCAATCTCTGCTAGAGAAGTGATTGTCCGTTCATCTAGAGGACTTTCAGAACCTGGAACCTTATTCAAGAATTTGATGGCCATTTTACGTGATGTTGTAATATGCTATGATGGGACTGTACGGAATGTCTGCAGCAATTCTGTCCTTCAATTTGAATATGGTGCTGAGCCACTGAACACTGTGGCTGCTGGGGAACCAGTTGGTGTTTTGGCAGCAACTGCCATGTCAAATCCTGCATACAAGGCAGTTCTTGACTCATCTCCTGGTAGCAATTCCTCATGGGAGATGATGAAAGTTAGTAACTCTGTCATGGTTTTCTTTTGCTTGATGGCCTGCTTGTGAGGCAAAATATATCTAATTTTAAATTTCTTTCAGGAGATCATGCTTTGCAAAGTAAATTTCAAGAATGATGTTTCTGATAGGCGGGTGATTTTATACTTGAATGACTGCACTTGTGGTAGAAGCTATTGCAAAGAAAATACAGCCTATGCTGTGAAGAACTATTTATCTAAAGTCAGCCTGAAAGATACTGCAGATGAGTTGCTAATAGAGTGCGTCTTTTCTGGACTATTTTTTATGTTGACCTCTATCATTTTTCACTTATGTGTAGTGCTTTATTGATATTACTTGTATTGGTAGTTTCTCCATTTGGCTGTTGCTTCTTCTTAAATGTTTTTATTAGGTTAATTTATCATGATTCCCATGATAAAGTTCTTTTCTGTTATTTTACATTTCTCCATGTGATACTTAGAGTTCTTATAGAATTTAAATTTTGTTAAATTAGAAGCTACTTATGAAACTGCGATCATTGGTGTATTTGGTTAGAAAAAGTATATCATTCTAGCATGTCACTGAAAAGTTAAAGTGGACTTTCCCTTTCCTATATATGGATAGATAATATCATACATACTTCATCTTGTAATTCTCATTCTTTTAAACTTTGATTGGTATTAGTATATTAATCAACCATGAAAGCTTCATATGTTCCTTTTAAAAATATCATATGATCTTAATGATCATATGCAAGGGATACATAGTATCCCGCTGTAAATTTGTATATATTGGTCTTAAATGTTGAGTATCTGCATGTGGGAATACGTTTCTTCTAATTTCTTTGTTGGTATCCAACACATATGCGCAATGATCTTACCCTTTCTGTCTTCTCTTACGAATGAATTTTGACCTCAAAAATAAAGAAGAATCGGCATTTTGATTTTTCAGTCTATCAAGTTCTTAGTCACTGCTATTCCTTAGATTTTTTAACTTCAGTGTTATACTTTTTATTGTTTTCGTCCTATTAAATTTTCTTGTTCAGTATTTAGATAGACATGATATGTGCTTTGTAGTGATGGGAATTTGGGGTTGTCTTCTACAGGTACCCAGGTCAGCCAATTGAGCATGAATGTCCTGAATTCAATGCAAATCTTGTTGGTCATATTCATCTCAATAAGGTCATTAACAAAAAAATCATTTATTTGACAGTCGCACGTGTTCATTGCTAAAGCTTCTTTTCCCTTTATTTACTCTACAGATGACATTGAATGACTTAAACCTAGATATGAATACGATTCTTGAGAAATGTGAAGAGACCATCAGTAAGTTCCGCAAAAAGAAAAATGTCGGCTATCTTTTCAAGAGAATAAAGTTCTCTGTCAGGTTTCTCTCTATACTTTTCAAATTTGATTATCTTAGGAAGTACTTTCAGCTCAAATTTTTGCAGAACCAACCATAAATTATCAGAGATAATTTTGTATACTTATTAGTTATTATTCAAAGGTTGAACATCCAAAAGCTTAAATCTAATTTTCCAAGCACAAATACATATTTTTGTTGTATAACATAATATGCAGCTGTCAATAAACTCAATTCATTTGTTTCAATGAAGAGGAATAAATATAGTATGATGTATTCTAAAATCATTGCAAGAATAGACAATAGTATAGTAGTACATTGAGTTGAATAAAAATGTATTTTATTTGTATTACATTTCTATAATCTAACTAAGGATACATAGCTTTTATTATTTTAATATCTCTGCCAAATTTTGTACTAATTGGCCTTTAATATTTGTTAAAAATCAGATTAGGTGAATATCTGTAATTTTTTACTAATAGTATTATTATCTTTATATAATGTTAGTATGATATTTATTCAACGATTTAACTAAAAAAATGTTAAATGCACACATTTTTGACTAGTACATAAAACATGTCAAATTATGTGTGGGAAATGTTCCTAAATGGTTGGTCATTCCTTACTCAAATTTCATTCAAAATCTGTACTGCTGAAATGACAGGATGTATAACTCATCCCTAATAGGGAGCCTTGCCTCCATAGAGAAACCGCAATAAATTGATGATTGCATGTCGGTCTCATGGTAAATTTAACTTTGGATGTTTGCTCACCAGTGATATATGCAGAAGAGAACTCGATTCTCTGGCTGAACATCAATAGCTTGCAAAACCCAGTAACACGGGGAATTGCTAGAATGCACATTTTTCTGGTTTGGTGAACTGTAAATATGTTGTTTCACTATTCCATATGTTTCTGATTCCAGTCACTGTGAGTAGAATTATTATTAATCAATTGAGTAATTCTCTTCTTATTGTTTGATTTACTTGACTTATCATAACTCGATAGACTATGCACATTACATAAAAATTGACAATGTAATACTGCTCCATGTTTCATGTCATTTGACTTATGTTACATGTTTTACTTTCTTTTAGCGATTGTTGCTCTTGTGGACAAGCTTGTGATGTGGGTGTGCCTTGTTTGAAGTTCTTTTGGCCTGATGCAATTGACATTCATCTTGAAAGGACGTCTTGTATTCTTGCAGATACAGTTTGCCCTGTTATACTTGGGACGATAGTAAAAGGTGGTATTTTTATTTTAAATATTCAGTCTTCTAGAATTATACATAGTGGTAGTTTGAGTTTCTAATCCTCATTGAAATCTCCTATAATTTGTCTAATTCTCTGATGCTATGAATTTTAGAGGTTCTTTGACTGATCTTTCTGATTTGGGTCCCTGAATTTGACAGGTGACCCCCGGGTTTGCAAAGCAAAAATTGTTTGGATTAGTCCTGAGACAAATAGCTGGATACCAAACCCAAACAATAATCAAAAAGGTGAGTTAGCCATTGATGTCATTTTAGAGAAGGAGGCAGTCAAGCAATCCGGAGATGGGTGGAGGATTGTATTGGATACCTGTCTTCCGATTATACATCTTATTGACACTAGTCGGACGGTACCATACGCAATAAAACAAGTACAGGAACTACTTGGAATTTCGTGTGCGTTTGAGCAAACTGTTCAGGTATCCCTTCGTTCTTATGGATTAGTTTTTGAACAATTGATGCACAGTTGATTAGAGGAGCTCCGTAATATCAAATTGTTGGCGAAGTATGCTCTTAGCATCAATTGATTTATACGGAGTAACTGATTAATACACGCAATATTTTTTTGTGTTACATTGCATATATTATGCTGTAAGTTTAACTGTTTATTTATTTATAGATACCAATTTTTAGGGTTGAATTAATACGAGACTTAGAGAATAAAGATGAAACTTTTGATATTCATATATTTATAGAACTAAAGCACAATCATAATAGAAATCAAATACTGATAAATCAGATAACATAAAAGTCAATCATAGTCATCCTAATCGGCTAATAATATAATAATTATCTAATTCTAATTGACCAGCCCCGTTTCCTTCTAAACCGTAATCTTTGTCTCGTATCACTTTAATGTCAAGTGAATCTTATAGAAAGTATGCAATCCACGGACTATTTTCTCATCTTTAATCTCAGTAAATTCTTTTGAAATTTAATCTTTGAATATTGTTATTACAAAGGAGTTTCATATGAAGTGTTTTCAAATTGTATCATGCTTTTACTGAACAAGAAATGTTGTCATCTTTAGAGTTCAACATTATCATGATATACATATTAAACATGTGTCATTTTTAGAATTCAACATTTTCATGATACTTATAATATTAAACATGTCTACCATGCAAGGTAGAAAAGGTGCTTTGAACCTACATCTCATTGTGAATTCTTTTTCTCAAAATAATGGCACTAGTGCATATTTTGTGGTTCTTTGAGGCTGCCCTTTATTTTTGTTCTTATGTTTTGGATGCTTATGTCTGAAGTAACCATTAAGACACTGATTTTTTTTTCTTATATTTGTGTTTATTGTTTGGAATGTTAAGGCTTTAGTTTTTCACTTTTGCTATGTATTAGATGTTTAATTTGTCAAGCTGCATGTGAAATTTAAAACAATCTCTTTACTTGTCATAAGGAATTCTACAAGTGGATGTTACACCATAATAATTTCTCATGTTATTGTTATTGCCTATAAACGACTGACTGACCTTTGAGATCTAACATCACAGCGGCTCTCAACCTCCGTTTCCAAGGTTGCAAAGGGTGTGCTTATTGACCATCTTATTCTGTTGGCCAATAGTATGACTTGTGCGGGGAATATGATTGGTTTCAATGCGGGTGGAATAAAATCATTGTCCCAATCTCTAAATCTCCAAATTCCATTTACAGAGGCAACATTATATGTAAGTAGATTTTTCAATTGTAATATTATTAAAAAGTATGAAAGTGTTGGTGTAACTTGCTGATATATTTCCCTACATACACTATAGACTCCTAAAAGATGCTTTCAAAGAGCTGCTGAGAAGTGCCATGTTGATTCCCTCAGTAGTGTTGTTGGGTCATGCTCATGGGGTAAACATGTTGCTGTAGGAACAGGATCCCGATTTGACATTCTTTGGGACACTAGAGAGGTATCAAATTTGACATAGTACATATTTTTGGATAATTCTGTTTTTTAACACTTCTCTGATATGCTCTATAATTCAGGATAATGTTAGATTTCATGTTTTTACCTTTTGGTTAGGTTGAAATGAGTCAAGAAAAAGGAAGCAATGTGTATGACTTTCTCTACCTTGTTAGAAATAACCTGAAAGAGGAGAAAGCAGACACCACATGTCTTGGAGCTGATATTGACGATTTCGAGATGGAGGACAAGGAGTGGGAGTTATCTCCACAGCATACCAATGAAAAACCAATTTTTGATGATGCTTGTGAGCTTTCATGCGATGTAGAACGTCTGGAAGATGGGGATAATCTACTTGAGTCTAAATGGGAAAAAGTTTCATCCTCATCTGGTGGGTGGGGTGTCACAACTGATAAAGGTGGGTGGGATGTAGCAACTGAAAAAGTAGGGACGGATGTAAATCCAACGGAAAAAGGTGGTTGGTCCAACTGGGGAACTCATTCAGAAGACCTCACTTCTTCTGGTTTGGTTAAGAACAAAACTTCGGAAGAAGATAATTCATCCATGTCTAATATAGGAGAACCTGAGACCCCATCAAAAACGTTGTGTACTTGGGACTCGTTAAGCCATGAGGGTGAACATCAGCAACAAACAGATCGTGGTAAAGAAATGGCTGATAGTGGAAGCGGTTGGTCTGGTAGCGCTAAATCGGATTCGAAAGCTGGCAAAGAAAGTAGTGTGTCTGGTTGGGGAAAAAGTACAACTCATTCAGAAGACCTCCATTCATCAATGCCACCACCGAAGCAAAGCAGTTGGTCTGGTAGCGGTAAATTAGATTCAACAGCTGGCAAGCAAAGCAGCGTGTCAGGTTGGGGAAGCAGTAAAACTCCTTCAGAGGACCTCCCTTCGTCCATTTCACCACCAAAACAAAGCAGTTGGTCTGCTTGGAGTAAGGAAAAAACTCAATCAGAAGATACCCCATCCGAGTCTCATAAAGGAGCACAAGAGATTCCATCCATGTCTCCTAAAGGCGTGGAAAAATCAGATTGGGGAGCTGAAAAGCAAAGCAGTTGGTCTGGGAGCGGTAAATCAGATTGGGGATCTGGAAAGCAAAGCAATTGGTCTGGGAGTGCTAAATCAGATTCGGGAGCTGGAAAGCAAAGCAGTTGGTCTGGGAGTGCTAAATCAGATTCGGGAGCTGGAAAGCAGACCAATTGGTCAGATTCGGGAGCTGGAAAGCAGACCAATTGGTCAGATTCGGGAGCTGGAAAGCAGACCAATTGGTCAGATTCGGGAGCTGGAAAGCAGGCCAATTGGTCAGATTCGGGAGCTGGAAAGCAGACCAATTGGTCAGATTCGGGAGCTGGAAAGCAGACCATTTGGTCAGATTCAGGAGCTGGCAAGCAGACCAATTGGTCAGATTCGGGAGCTGGAAAGCAGACCAATTGGTCAGATTCAGGAGCTGGAAAGCAGACCAATTGGTCAGATTCAGGAGCTGGAAAGCAGACCAATTGGTCTGGGAGTGGTAAATCAGATTCGGGGGCTGGAAAGCAGACCAATTGGTCTGGGAGCAGTAAATCAGATGTGGGAGCTGGAAAGCAGAGCAATTGGTCATTTAAGGCAAACACAGAGGAGAAGAGTCAGTCAAACGCCTGGAATGCAGTTGCTGCTGAACCAAAATCTCAGCTGGAGAGTTCTGACATGGAGAACAGTGAGTTAGGAGGACGCACAGATGGTTGGGGTTCTTCTCCAAAAGTTGGAAATGGTGCACAGGTTCAGTGGGGCCAAAAGCAGTTTTCTGCCAAGAATGACTTTGGAGAGAACTCTCGTGGATGGAATTCCCCTAATAATAATAACAATAATAGTTCAGTACCAGATAGGAGAAGAATAGCTGATGGCCTTCTCACTGCAACCCGTCAGCGGTTGGATATGTTTACCACGGAAGAGCAGGATATCCTCTCGGAAATGGAACAGAAGTTGCGATCAATCAAAAGAATAATGTCACAATCCTGGTAATTACTTCTTCTACTCACTATTATTGGATACATTTGAATTTCTCCTTAATTTTATAGATAAATAAATGATTGTTTAGTAAAATTGCTACAGCTTTAGTTCCACTGTAGAGGTTCAAATTGTTGGCTTTAATTTTTTTTGTAACAAGAAGAATAGAAAGTAATGGTTAATGAATCATTCCCTTCACTTCCCTTGGACAATTGATGAAATGTCTGGAAAATAAAAATGCTACTATTTGACGATTGTATGTTGGTTGGGGGTGTTAATGCTGTGAGAATATGGTGGTGGCTAGATGATTGAATGTTGCATTAGTTTATTATTAATGATTAGTTAATTCAAGAAAGCAAGCAATAGTAGTGATGATGTCTTATAATTTTTACTTATATTTTCCAACTGATGTACAGTGATGCCGAGCCTCTGCCAGCGGATGATCAATCTTTCATTCTAGAGAACGTCTTTCAACATCATCCAGATAAAGATATTAAGGCGGGGTCTGGAATCGACTTTATCATGGTAAGTCAATACATACTGAAAATATGAAATTGTTTCCAAATGGTATGAATGTTATTTGGTTGATACATACTAATAATATGTATGATTTTTTTGGGGGTGGGGGATAGGTGAACAAGCATGAGAAGTTCACTGAAACGAGATGCTTGTACGTAGTAACTACTGATGGACGCAAGGAAGACTTCTCTTACAGAAAATGTCTAGAGAATTACGTCAAAGTCAAATGCCCTGAGGTGGCGGAGGGTTTCATTAAAAAGTATTTCGTAATAAATAAACCGCAGCCTAATCGTCCTCCCCGTGCTGTTGGGATTGGTGGTGGTGCTGCTGGGATTGGTGGTGGTGCTGCTGGGATTGGTGGTGGTGCTGTTGGGATTGGTGGTAGTGGCGGTGTAGGTGGTGGTAGTGGCGGTGTAGGTGGTGGTAGTGGCGGTGTAGGTGGTGGTAGTGGTGGAGGAGGCGGTGATAGTGAAGACCAGCCTTCTACTCCGGCAACCACCGATAAATAGTGGAGGTAATACGAAATCCTAGGATAGTGGTAGTGGTAGTTTGAAGTGTTTGGTATTGGGTGGGCATTTTCTGATTCTTTTGATTTTGTTGTCAGAAAGTAACCCTTATAACTATTTTAATTTTGTTTTTGGATCAAAACTAATTTGGCAAACAAAAGAAGAGGCCACCCACCTCACCATCATCTGTCATTTTGAATTCTTGTATAGATGAAGCAAGCAGATGAGTGTGCTAACTCTTTATTTCCCTTTAATTTTTCTATTATTATAATTAATTTGTCCCAATTTTCTGCTTTTTTGTCTGTTTGTTTGTGTACATTAGATGCTTAATACTAATTCACATTATATCGTTTTATATATTTCTTAAATAAAGTGTAATGAGCACAAATTATTTGAGTTTTCGAGTTTAACAAGTTGGTTAGCCCTCCAAAACCCATATTTAGACTAATTTTAGATCTATTTAAAAGAGTTTTGAATTTGAATTGTTTTTATTAAAGAAATTAGAACTTTAAATTGTGTTATGGTGTTAGATTTTTAAGAAGGGACTTCTATTTTAATATATCATTTTAATTAATTTATTAGGTTTGTAAAGTTTAAAAAATAATTATATTTTTTTTGATTATTTTAAACATTAAACATCTTTTAAAGAATTCAAGCCGTACTTCACATTTTAAATAGTTAAAAGTTCAAAAAATTTCAAAGTTTTAATTAGATTATACCATTTATTAGTTACTTTTGATTTTAACATTATTCATGTTATAAAAAAAGACACATAAAGCATTCAATTAATGATAAAATGATTTGAAAAAAACAAATTATAGTTAAAATGTTACTAGTAAAGTTATTATAAACTATTTTTAATGATACAACATGAATAAGTTTGAACACGTGACTAAAAAGAACAATTTCATCAATCAGTTCAAGTATTGATAATAAAAAATTATTATAAAACTGACGAGATAAACTGTTTTAAAATGAAATTATCTCAAAAAAAAATTATTCTAACAATTGAATCAAAAAAGAAAAAAAAATGATAATTTAATCCATGTTTACCAATGTCCCAATGAATCAACATCTTGGTCGGGTGGATGATGCAATATTTGTTGTTGGACAGAAATAGAAAGATACATACTTAATCTGTTGTCATAAATTTAAAGTGTTTTATGTGTATTAGGTGGTAATCTTTCTATGACAATCATGAGTTTTTTTGATAATTAGATTAATTTGTTTTAATTTTGACATTATTTATATTGTAAAAAAAACATAAAGCATTCAATTACAGTTTTCTTATTTCAATAAAATGATTTGAAAAAACAAATTATAGTTAAAATGTTAAAATTTGTATTGAATAAAGTTATTACAAAACTATTTTTAATTATACAACATAAACAAGTTTGAATACGTGACTAGAAAGAACAATTTCATCAGTTCAAGTATGATAATAAAAAAATTATTATAAAACTTTAGAGATAAATGGTTCTAAAATGAATTATCTCAACAAAAAAAAATATTCTAACAATTGAATCAAAAAGGAAAAAAAATTAATAATTTAATCAATGTTTACCAGTGTCCCAATGAATCAACATCTTGGTCGGGTGGATGATGCAATATTTGTTGTTGGACAGAACTAGAAGGATACGACATAGGAAATGTTTGTTCCGTCCCCATAAAAGACGAAGATTGCGAGACATAACCCGACGTAGTTTGCGGGTACATACCACCGTTATAACTTACATGTTGTTGTTGCGATTGTTGTTCATCGTGTAATTGTATTCCTCTTTGTTGATCGGTTCTTTGTTGTTTCGGAACGTGTAGTTTCTCCCCTTCGAGTTCTCTATACTTAACCAAATAATGTTTCAAGGGAGTAAGATAATTTTCAAAACCTAATGTAGTAAGAGCCCAAATAATATCGTCTCCATTAATTGTTTTTCTCTTCTCACGTTGACATTTATCAGAAGCTTCTCCCGTAACAAAACTTATGAACTCGGATACACATTCTTGAACCGTTTCTTTAGCATCTTTCGAGATCTTTCCATTTCCGGGGATGACCTTTTTCATTATACGACCAACGTTGGCTATAGGAAGAAACCGATCTTGTTCTTTGTTAATAGTGTAAATGCTCGAGTTGTTTTCGTTGTTGTTGTTGTTGATGTTCTTCGAGTTTGTGGTTTCTATTGGGATGGCTCTCGAGCCAACAACATTTGGCCCTATAATAATACCCGTTTCATCGTCCATGTGATCTTTAATCAAGTTGTGAGAATACGAGGGAGATCCGACGATCGAAAGGATATCAATTTTGTTGTTTTTCTTTATAAGATTAAGACCAAAGAGGTAGGCATATTTTACGCAATTAAACAAATTTGACCCCCCTAGAATAGCTCCATCAATGGATAACATTTATCAACGGTCAAGATTGAATAATAACTAATTACCATTTTTTCTTTTTGTAAAAAGAACTAGTAATTATTATTTAGAATAGAATTTTAGAATCAATTTAATGACTTTTTACCAAACAAATGATTTTGGTTTAGATGAGACTATTTCATCTTATTTTTTTTTATTAAAATGAGGAATTAAGAAATAATCACCAACATATATAAGAAATAGACATTGTCAAATGTTAGACATGTTATTTACATTACAAAATTTGTGACCACAAATTTGATTAAATAAACAAAACAACTAACAAAAACATGTAAGAAACTTAAAATTTGAGTGGTTAAAAAAATGGAATTAGAATAATTTGTAATGCTAAATGTTGTTAACAATTAGACAACATGAATACAATATTATGATAATGGAACAGATACAATGAAGAAAAAATTTCTCGATTGTTTTGAGACATGTGAATAATTTAGCACAGAAAAAACCACTATAACAACGAATTAGACAAAAATACCTGAATCACAATCACCAGGTTTCTCACATTAATGGCGAGTCAAGAAACTCAAAGAACAAAGAAAGATTTTAGAAATTTAGAGTGAGAAATGATAAAATGAAATGTGAAGAAGATATATAAAATGAAGTGATATTTATAGTTGAAAATTAAACTCAAAATTAATTAATCAACCAATTTTTTAATCTAACGGCCATTAATCTATCATCCATTCATTAAATTGTTAACCTTTGGTTACCTTTTCATTATTAAGTTGCATCGATAATAAGTATTTTGTAGTTACAATTATAATTAATAATATTTGTTAATTGTCTTTTAAATTAACAAATTTATATTCATTTGTATTAAATTTCACCCTTAATTCACATTGAATTTGATGTAAATTTCATTTGCATTAATTTCAACTTAATTCATGTTACTTAAATTTTGTGTGAATTTCATTTGAATTAAATTTCACCATTAATTTATATTTAAATTTGATGTGAATTTTATTCAAATTAAATTTTACTATTAATTCACATTTAAATATTTTGTGTAAATTTTATTTAACCAAATATCATTTTCATTTAATTATTATTATTATTATTATTATTATTATTATTATTATTATATATATATATATATATATATATATATATATATCAAATTTCTTCAAATTTATAATAATAAAAAAGAAAAAAATAAGAAAGAAACATTTTTAAGACTAAATTAAATAAATAAATAAATAAAATATTCACCTTCTATTGATTGCAGCTGACAAATGAAATCGTATATAAAAGATAAGAAATATGTATAAATTAAGAATATTATTATTAAATACAAAATATAAGAGTTGTATTTAAGCTGAATAATGTAAATATAATAATAAATCAAATAATATTTTTAATCACTTATTTTTTAAGTCCTTTGACACAATCAATACCCATGTGTCACTTATTTTTTTTATATATTATAAAGCTATTGTTAATGAATTGATTTTGAACATTAAAATCCTTCATAAATTCTCTAAACTTTATCTTTGCCCATTAAATATGAGTATGCATTTGCCATCATTTCTTTAATTTGCACGGTAAATTAAAATGTCTAATTTCTTCATGTTAGAACATTATCTCAGGCAGAAAAATAAATAAATATTAGTAACACATTTATCTTGAAATAGAATATAACTCAAATACTCAATACTAGATTAAAACACTGACTAAAGTTAAAAATATAGAATTGATTATTAAAATCTTATAATATTAAATGAAGTTAATTGAAATCAACTTTTAAACTAATCAGAATTACTATTTTGTAAATTTATAACAATAAAATTTCACTAGTTTATAAATATTTTAATTTTATGATTTTATATATAATATATATATATATATATATTAAAGTTTCATTTAGTTATTATTATTATTTAATTATTTTTATAATTAATTAAAATTTTCTTTTTGAAAATGATCAATTTATTAAAAACACTTAATTATATATATAAATAATAATAATATATAATTAATAATTTTTTAAAATAATTTTTTTTAATTTTAAGAGTTTATATTTTTACCTAAGCTCGTGATTTTGATTTTAGTTGAATAAAGATTTACGTTAAGACCCAAATGTCTTGGTTCAATTATTATGTATTATTTAAAACTTTTGGAGAAAATTTGACAAAATGATTCTAATAATGATTAATTTTGGAAAATGACGGATAAAGTTTACAAAAATGATCTTTCCTAAAAACGAAAATTTTCATTCGCGTCACGCGATATATGCATTCTCGTGACGTGACAGAAATATCTAGAATGCCCTTAATATTTATTATTTGGTCGCGTCGGGTTTATGGCACCAAAAACTCCACCGCACATCGGATTTGGGAAATTTGACGAAATGGGCATCAAATACTTTTTCACTAATGGTTATCTTCGTCGTTGTGTATTGTTTTGTCTGTCGTTGTGTTTGTTTGTTGTGATCGCGTCATGTGTTTATGGCACCAAAGACTCCATCGCTCACCGGATCTAGGAAATTTGACGAAATGAGCACCAAATTAAGACTTCATCGCTCATGGTATTCTCCACCGTTGTGTGTCGTTTTGTCCGTCGTTTTGTTCACCGTTCGCCGCTAAGGGTTTAGAGAGAAGGGGAGAAGACTGAGAAGATAGAACGGGGAAGAAAAAAATAAAAAAATTGGGAGAAAATATAATAAATATTAAGGGCTTTTTGGACATTTCACAGACCACCTCGTCGCGTCACGATAATGTATGCGTTCCGTGACGCGAATGATTATTTTGTCGGTTCCGAAACTCGAAAATATTATTTTTACAAACTTTATGGAGCCTAAATCATTTTTCAAAATACAGTCTCGTCAAACTTTTGGTTTTGTTTAGAATTATTATAAAAAAAATATATTTGTTTATGACAGAATCTTTTTCTTTATGAAATAACATTTTGATTAGATTTTTTATTTATTTATTTATTGTAGATGAAATTCATTAAATCATATTTTGCATAGGTATAGATTTTATGATTTACCTTATAAGAAATTTATCTTTTAAATAATTTAGTGCTTATTTGATTAGGTTTTATTTAAATTTTTTTATTTTTGAGTTTTTTTTTTATAAAATTTGTTTTTATCAAATCATCTGTATTGAGTCACTTATTTTATTAAATAAAATATTAAAATATTTTTATTTTATTATATTTTAAATAAAAAAATATTTTAATAAAATTAATTAAAAATTTAAATAACTTACCTTTAAAAAAAAGTCAAACCAGCTAGATTTAAAAGAGAAAAAGTAGCCCGATTAAGTCATGATCCTCTATTTAACTTAAAACTTTGCATATATTATGTAAAATAAAAAAATTATTATTTATTTTTTAATTTTTTTACTTGTTGGAGTCAAATCATTTATTTTTGCATTGTCTATGATATTAATATCTAAAGTCTCTTGTGGAGTATCACTAAAATTCACCGAATGTTAAATTTGGATTGATGCGACTAATATGACAGACTTACGTAACTATCTCAATTAATCTTTGGTGAACTATTTGGTTTGAGAGAAATCTTCAAATTTTTATTAATCGTAGTCGTCCGATGTGTATTATTCATAATGTTATTATTACGATTTTTTCTGAGATCCATTCCGGAAATTCGGTAGAGTCCGTTAGAGAATTAATCGTTTTTCTCGAGAACTTAATAACCTATTGAGTAACATTTTTTAAATTTTTATTTATTTTTTCTTAATGTCATGCTTATGCTTTGTGATTGTGTGCTTAAATCGAATTTTTATTATTTTTAATATATATATATATATTCTTTTAAATATATATATATATATATATATATAATTTTTACTTAGTTTTTCTTTTTTTAATATGGTTATTTAAATGATTTTTTTAATGCACTAATATTTTTTTAAAAAAATATCATTTTATTAAGACAAGTGAATTCCACCAAACAAACCCTAGTTTTCCTATCTCCCGATTGGTCGATGAAAAATCAAGTGTTATAAATTAGAGACATGAAGGAGACGCATAAAGATTGAAGAAGATAAGTGCTGAGCTAGGGTTCTGATAAAAAGAGCAAAAATGGAGTTTGCAAACGAACGAAAAGAAAGCGATAACAAGAACTCTAGCAGTGGCCAAATTATCAACGACCCCTCTTCAAATTCCCTCTACGCAGCACCAACCGATAATGCGGAGGATAGAGAACGACAAGCTCGCGATCTTAAAGCAGGACTTCATCCTCTCAAGGTATGTTCCCGCACATCTCTTGCTTTTAGTCTAACCCACATGTAATAATGGCCAATTCCCAACTTTTTTATTGTCTTACAACTTTCAAGATGCTCGCTTTTAAAACCCTCGTTTTGTGTATCCGCCGAATTAGTTTTGTTTCGATCTTAGGTCTTCACCACGATTACTTAAGAAGGCATTGAATTTGCAGTCTGATGGATGATAATAGACTTCACATGTGCTTTTACACTTTTGTGATTATTTTGGCTGATTGATATACTTTCTTGGAATCCATTAGTAGTACTTAGCATATTCATGTTGTGTGTGCAAACCAGTTTATGTACTGACCTCTCTGATGGTAATGATGCAACTGCTTGTACAGCTCTTTCTGAGTGCTGCAATTTGTCTTCCAGGAGTCCTTTTGGGAGCTATTTTGTTAGCATTTGCATCCAAAAAAATCCCTACTATGACAAAGCATACACTCTGAAAAAATCCACCAACTGTTATTAATTGTGGTTCAATAGCAATTGTCATGGTTCAAATCTATTTAAGAATCATTTTTCTATTGGTAAAATGAAGAAACCTGACTTTCTGGATATTAATTGTATCTGTTTATATGAGAGAATAATGTTTTTTCAGGTATGGCAACATCAGCTCGTCTATAAACCTTTTTTATTTGTTCGTGTATAATCTTACTTGAGATAGAACACCAAATGATTGTAGAAGTCAAGAAAGCCCACACACCAATGTAAATGGTGTTTAGGGTTTTCTCTGAAACATCAAAATGATGGGAGACTAGAAGGTAGGATACTAGAGGGAGATAGCCTGTATAGATGAGATTCAATTTCTCTTGTATATAAATCTCTTGTTAGAAATATATTTTTGGAACATTTCAATAAATGCAAAGTAGACTTAAGTGGTGAGAGTCTTGAAGTGGGAGGTCACGGGGGTGGAATATTGTGCTAACCTCCTCCAAGATAGAAAAAAACTGGTCTAAAAGGAAAAGAATTTAGCACTGTTAATATTATTCCTGTATAGTTACAGGGTCATCTTCAAAAAGATAGACCGTGTCTATATAAATCAATTCTTTATGGAATTAGCATTTGTTCGCTTGATTGTAGTGAATGTTAAGAAATGAGTTAAAAGTTGATCTGGTTGTTTGATCATCTTGTTGGTATGGAATAAATACTCTTTTCTTTTAGAAGTTAGTCTATCTAGTAAAATTATATACATTTAAATTTTAACACAAGTTTGCTCATACCTATCCACATTTGTTACCAGCACAAGTTTGTTTTTTGGTATACCCGACGCACCCCTGGAGTCCGTACTCAAACATCATATGAAGACAACATTAAGAAAATTGTGGACTTCAGTACAGTAAGCTCTCTTTTGTGTTTTTAAGTAACAAGTACGATTACTGAAGCTATCTAATTTTGTTTCCTAATTCTAAATGCTTATAGGTTGAAGCATTTTGGGTCTGTTATTGTCATCTAACTCGTCCTGCTTCTCTACCAAGCCCAACTGATTTGCATCTTTTCAAGGACGGAATTCGCCCCCTTTGGGAGGTAGGATTACATCTGATTTTCTTTACGTTCATTAGTTTAATACCTGAAGTCTGCCAGTGTAAATAGAAGGCTCAATTTGTAATGTTATGTTTTGTGTTGCAAATTGTTGATTGACCAGGATTCTGCGAATTGCAATGGTGGAAAATGGATAATACGATTCAAGAAAGCTGTCTCAGGCCGCTTTTGGGAGGATTTGGTATGGAAAGACTATTCTTTTATATGAATTAACACGTGTGACAGCTATCTTGAGTCTGCAAAATGTCATACCTTTCTTATATATATAATTCTTACATTACTGTCACATTCTTAGAAGTTCTGAAAAGGATTGCTTCGACTTGCCTTCTGTGATTTTACACAGGTTATGGCCTTAGTGGGTGATCAACTTGATTATGGAGAAAACATATGTGGTGTTGTGCTAAGTATTCGATTTAATGAAGACATACTAAGCGTATGGAACCGTAATGCATCTGATCATCAGGTGAGCTCTTGCCTACTTTCTGTATCTGTAAATGAAATCAGGAGATGCATAAACAAAAGCAATAAGTGTTTCCAAATGTTTGTGCTGGTTTACTTGTTTATTATATGTTATTTCCTTAAAATAAGTAGAAACTTATTGTCTATGTATGTATGTGAATGCAAACAGGCTGTGATGGCATTAAGAGATGCAATAAAGAGGCATTTGAAACTTCCCCACAGCTATATGATGGAATACAAACCTCACGATGCATCACTGCGCGACAACTCATCTTATCGCAACACATGGTTGAGGGGATGATGATGATGATGAGAGGTCGGTCCTTTTTCTCGAGGAGAATACCATCATCTTGATTAGCGATAAAGTTGAATCTTATTGGGAGGAGTACCCTACCATCTTCTTCTCTAGTTATCTTACAACACCATAGTTGGCATCTTCTGTTGTACCCATCTTGTGATTGACTGGAGTTTGGTTTCAGTTCACTTAGGTGGAGTATTTTATTCTTCTTTTTTGGACAGATTAACAGTATTCATTTTAGACATATTTCTTGCCAATTTATTTTTATTTTTCTAATTTAGTGGACACATGAAAACAAGCTCACCCTCTAGTTAATGCTACCTCCTGGATTTCATTCTCTTTTAATATTACTCCATTATCATTTTAAAAGTGATATTCTCATTGAAAGCATGAGACTAAAATGAAAGATAATGATATGAGATTTGTTAAACATTTTTAGGGTTTAATTGAAGTGTACCAAGTTATTATAAAAAAAAAAAGAGTTATATTTTTCATAGTCTATTTTGTTTGCTTCCAATGTTATGTTTCCTAATTTTGGTTGGTAGTGAACCTTGTTGCCCTTCTTCAGTTTAGTGCATTTTTTAAAGAATTGAACATCTATATGTATATTGTTGTAATGGAATTTATTCATTTTTATTTAAGAAAAGTTAGAACAGATATCTTAATGGCTTTCTTTCAAAAAATAGTGTATTTATTTTAAAGACATTTATAAAATATGAACAAAAATATTGGGTCCATTTGTTTTTTTTATGTGAATTTGTGTGAGACTTGATGAGAAAATATTAATAAATTTATGAATATATTTAATTTATCTAAATAATGTTCAAATAATATATTTTCTTTAAAAAACAGAGTTAAGTATTTATCCCTCTTGTTAAATGTTCAATTAGATAATGCACAAGCTCTCAATTAGCTACTTATTTTTAACAAGAATTGACAATAACTTTGTTCTCTTAGTGCCCTTAAACTAGCCTATAACTTTTGTTTGTTTTTAATTTTATTTAAAAACCTACTTCTGTTTCTTATTAGTATCTTACAAACTTGTGATTGTTCGTCTTTTAGACACGACTAGTAGGTTTTTACTGATAAAATAAATGGCACATAAACTCAATTGTTATGAAGTTTTGCAGACCAACAGGCAACAATAAATGATGGGATTTCAACCGAATAACGCAATTCCTTAACATGCCAACCATAATTAATTACAAAACCCAACAAAATGTATTACCTATTGAGACTGAGTTGAATAATAATGTGATTTTCTATGAACTTGAGGATCAGTTTTTTTGAAGAAAGTTATTATATATATATATATGATGAGAAATTCAATAAGATCATCTCAATCAATTACTGTAGGAATATGTCAAAATCTCACTTATTAGCTTCAAGAAATCCTTTGTCCTCCAAGTAACAAACTACTTGTCCAGCCATCTCAGATGGTGTAGAACAAGTTCCTTCCTTCTCTTGTATTTCGATCTGGATTTTGAAGAAAGTTACTTTTAACACCTTCAATCAAAATAACTGTTATCTGCACATATTCATCATATTAGTAACTGCTCACCTCACAATTCAAGGGTGACTCATAAGGATCATCTATTCCAGTAAAACCTGCAATTCCCCAATGCTAGTAGTTTGTCAGAAGAATAATAACTCCCTTCCATCGAATTATTTAAAGACCATAAGAAACTCGTCCTTTATAAACAGACTGGATAATATAGAAGATGCTGTACATGGATGGAAATGAATATGAACAGCCTAGATCTATCCATTTTTTTAGATCATGGTTTTTCCTGTAATGTGATTTCAGTGAAACTTGAGAGTTCAACCTCTTTAGTATATAGACTTTTATCACCTGAGCTATCCGCTACCCTAGATTTGTCTTTGTTTTTCGAGAATGATGAGTTTTTTTTTTATCTTTGACAACCTAAACAAACAATAACCTAAGTGATGCACCTTTAAGTTTTCCTGCACGTGCAAGCTTGTAAAGGCCTTTAGGGTCCCTCTCTTCACAGAGTTCCAGAGGCATGTTCATGAAAACCTAGAAAAAATATATAAACTGAGTTCAATTTGTCATGTTTTAAACTTAATAATAACAAACCTAATTACATAATGGTTCTTCTATATGAACTTACCTCGATGAAATTCGAATCAGGCAGCATTGCACGACAAGCATCACGATCCTTTCTATAAGGGGATATCAGACTGGCAATACAGATTATGCCAGCATCTGCAAAGAGCTTTGCAACCTCACCTAGATATTAAATGTAAAATCATTTAATTCAATTTATCTTATAACAGTTTAATACAAGTTATATTATGTCAATTATGGACAATGTAAGAGCATCCTAGTTTAGAAAGTAAAAAATCTTAGCTAAGCATATAAACTTACCAACTCTTCTTATATTTTCTGTTCTATCATCAGGACTGAATCCAAGATTCTTGTTTAAACCATGCCTAAGATTATCCCCATCAAGAATGTAAGAGAGTTTTCCCCTGGTGTGCAACTCTCTGCCTATTGAACAGGCCAGCGTGCTTTTCCCTTAGAATTTTGGACAAAAGATCATGGAGGATCATGTTAGACACACAATGGAAGGATATATAATTTGCTATTGATATAGGTTATCCTGCATATCCACAAACCAATTTAGTACCATTACATATATGATAAATTATCTGTTGATTTGTGGGAAAAAAAGAGAGAGCAGACGATACAATTCTCATGGCCGGTTGGCAAGAGAAGACCAAAAGGGACACAATGTAACTAAAGAAGATTGAAATCAGAAGTTTCTTCTATGTTTAACAGGATATTTCATTAGTTAAAGAAAAAGAACAAATTTTTAAACTAAAGAAAAAGAATAGAATATAGAAGATAAGCTTGCTGCTATAACCTGAGCCACTGAGACCTGTGATCCATACAACACAACCTTGTTGATTAAGCAATTTTTGCCTTTCAGCCTTCCCAACCGGGCACTCATGCCAGAAAATATTTGTAGAATTGCCTACAGTAGACATTAGGAAGCGCAATCACTCTGACACAAAATAAAAGCGAAACAAACAATTGAATCAAGTCAATACAAATTTAGGACAGAAGAGGCAAATGGAAGAAAACAATCAATTTACAAAAGAACAAAAATGCAAACTATATATTCCATTAAAAAGGTTAATGAAAGCTATTTGGTCTACTTCCAACTATAACCAGTGGTAAGTGTATAATAACTGAATCAGAATAGGTACAGATCAAATGAAGCAAAGTGTTGGAAGAAAACAACAACTAAAACCCATATCTAACAACACACACAAACACACACCTGATAAGAAAATAACTCAGTTCTTCATCTTAATGTTTATTCAGTCTTTCACACTTACATATTCCTGAACTTGTTTTAGCAACACAGTGAAACAGGCAGGAATAAGACTTCTCCTGAATCCATTTTCCACGATAAGACTTTCAATTTCTACAGAATAGATAACCATTGTCTATTTATAAGATAATACAAATTAATAACATCTCAATCAAATCAAAGATATAAACATATTTCTAACACTCTTCTTCAAACCCAAAATGGTAAACTTTATGATCAGCTTGAATTTGCAATATGACATAACTTGTCTAACAATCTTCAACAGCATGCTTATGTGCATCTTCTTTAATTCATTCATATTAGTACATCACTGAGGGCGTTTCAGTGCTAATTGTTTGCAAAGTCTTCTGAGGAATGACTAATAATGATGATCTAATAATTTTGTTTGAAGGAGAAGAGAATGAAGCATAATAATTTTGAGGTATCAAGCCGAAAAAAGTTATTTTACAAAGATAACAATAACCCAATAGCCTCAATAATTTACAAACAATTCTATATTTTCTATTATTTTCAAAGTAAAAAAACACAAATGTCATAGAACACCACTTCAATTATCAACATTTTGTTTTCCTCTCAAGAAGATGATGGTTAATAAATATGACACAGAACAATGATCAAACACCCACTAGAAGAAATGTCAAATAAAATTGTGGGTAACCCACTAACCCCCAACTATCGCACCTACAATAAATCAGTAAAGAATAACAAGAAGAAGATAAAGAGCAATAGAAGCTGATAGCATTGGGGAAACATTAAGAATAAATTTCAAGGCAGGTAACATAAATGGGTTTGAATTAGATCTGATAAAAATACCTTCTTGACAGAAACCCTTTTGCAGTTGAATTAGGCCAAAATCTGTGAAGACAGATGATAAACCCACCTTAAATACCTTAGTAAAGATCCGGCGAGGCAGTCGGGTGTTTCCTTTATGGGATCGTTATGGGAAATTACTACTGTTTACGTTCTATTTTATATTTGGGGTCTCTTTCTCTTTCTCCCTTACTCTTCTGTTTATGGTTAATATGAATCTGGACGTTTTCTATGCAGGGGAGAAGCGGAGTATTTTAGTGTTAAAAATATGCGCTGTTTGTTTGTTTTGGTAAACAGAAGAATATGTTAAGTCAGATAATGTTTCCCCTTCTTTTGGAATAAAGTATAAATCACTTGTTTTTTTATTCATACTCTTTTTTGTATTTAATTATAAGCTCACCTTTCAAATAATCAAAAGTATTCAAATCAACTTGTTTTTTTTGGATTATAAAGAAGTGGATTATTTTAATTAAAAAAAAACTTCAAAGTTTATAAATATAGAATAAAAACTTGCTAGCATATGTTAATTGATAAGAGTATTTGCTAAAATATCAAATTCAACTGCCAATAAATTTATTTTAAATAAGAGTGGATTTTGGTCTAAATTTTTAATTAGAAAAGTATTTTGCTCAGGTAATTATCTTAGTGAGAGCAAAGTAGCCATTAATCAAATGAGTGACTATTTGTTTTCTCTCCAACTTCATATTATATGGGATGTCTTTGGTAACCTTTAATTAGAATTTGAATTGAGCATTTAATTATAATTCTTATATTTGTTAAATATTTAGTTAAATTAAGATTTGTAATTCTAATTCTAATCAAATTCAAACTAAAACTAATGTAATTTTATATTTTATATTTTTTAATTCAAAATTATAATTTTAATATATATATTAAATTAAAAAAATCTTATTATTTTATTATTTATAACTAAGTCAATATTAAATTTATAGATATTATATATTTTTTAGCTATCATAATAAATTATGATATATATATATATATATATATATTAATATATTAATAATATAGATAATATAATTAAATAAGTTTTGTAAATTTGAATATATTATAATATTTAATTATTAATTATCGAGTTATAATTATTATTTACAGAATTTATTTTAACTCAAATATATTTATACAATTTAAGAAGATGAATAACATTATTTAGTTTTTTTTGATGAAATGAACCAAATTAGAATTATGGCAAAATGATTTTGTTATATTAGATTTTGTCCATCAACGATTAAGTTTTTTATCATTATTAATAAGAGTTCTCGTGAATTTACGAGAGCTCTCAATAGATCAAATAGAGTGATCTATCCTCTCATTTTTTTGTTTGTCACATTGGTATGAAAGCTCTCTAAAAAAAATATGAATTTTACAGAAACTCGGGAATCGGTGAGTTGTGAGTTAAGAAGATATCATTTTGTCATATCACATTTGTTTTTTTCTGATGACATGCTACGTATGGTTCTTGTTACATATAAGAATTTTAAGCACATTTGAAATATTTTATGGTTATCCGGTGCAAGTTTCGGTTTTCGAGTTAATTTTAATAAGTCATACATTTTTTTCTCATATTTTATTTCGAACAGAAGAAGAATGAAATTGGCAAATGTGGTGACGTTTAGAATTGGTATTCTTTTGTCAATATATTTTGGTATGTCATTGGGTGCTAAATTACGATCCAATGTCTTTTGAGACCCAATTATTACTAAAATGGAATATAATAATCTCGAAAGAGGATGGTTAATCCTCATTAAGTCTGTGATGTCTTTATTCATTTTTCTCAAAAGTGTGGCGGTAAAAATGGAGAAAATAATGTGTAAATTTTTATGCGAATCTTCTAACTCATCGTTTTGTCATATAGTTAGTTGTGATAAGGTTAAATATTTTAAAGGTCAAGAAAATTTATATATTTGAGATCATATTTCTTTTAATAAGACTCTTTTATGAAAATGGTGTAGTATATTTACAACGGAGTCGGATAGTCTTTGGACATCAATAATCAGATTTAAGTATGGACCGTACGATCATGATTGGTCTAGTTGTTTCACCAAAATGTCTAATTATTCGGCAATATGTAATTTGGAGGGGAATATATTCTATGTGGAAAAAAATTGTGAGCAATCTAGATTCATTGTGCGGGATAGTTTTTTATTAGTTTTTGGGACGACATTTAGTGTAGTGTCAAAAGTCTAGTTATGACAGTATTTTGAGCTTGCTTTCGTTGCTATAGATAAAAATGTCATAGTTAAAGACATGTTTGATCATCGGTTTAGTGGTTCACTAGCCGAATTAGATATAAAAAAATATTAAACATTATGGAGACTTCGTTCCATAATAGAGTTTTATTTTTTTGTAGCACGCAAACAAGTATCCTCGTTTGAAAAAGACGTTATGCGTTGACAAAATATGAATAGTTTTTATATAGGGCATTGTTACAAATTATTTGCTAAGAAGATTCCATAAAATTTTGTTGGGAGAAACTTTGGTAGTCAGATTCCATCCAAGATCTCATTTTTTTGATTGAGCGTTATTCACGGTGAAATTTCTACGGATGATATGTGTGCATGAAAAAATGTTATATTATGTATAATCGTATATGTAATGAAGATGTTGAATCATCAACTCACTTATTTTTTCACTGTCGATGGGTGACTAGTATTTGAAGTCTTTTGTGGAGTATTACTGAATTTAATTGGATAATGCCCGAGTCTTTAGATAATTGCTGAGAAATTTGGATTGATGCGGCTAAAATGAAAGACCTACATATTTTAGTTATCATCCCAATTATTTTTTGATGCACTATCTGATTTGAGAGAAATCGTCGAATTTGTAGTGATCATAATAGTTCGATGCGTATCAATCATAATAATAGTACTATTATTATGACGATTTTTGAGATTCGTTCCGAAAAGTCAGTAGAGTCTGTTAAGAAGTTAATTGTTATATCGAGGACTTACGAACTCGATAACATATTGAGTACCATTTTTTTATTTTATTTTTATTTTAATGATATGTTTTTGTCTTTATACTCAAACGATATTTAATATACATGAACTTTTTTTAAAATATAAAAAATAATATTATTAACAAATTAATTGTGTAATATAACTCCCTAATTCAATTAAGAAAAAATAACTCATCATAAAAAAACCTCTTTTATTCTATTTTCATATACAAATAAATAAGAAAAAGTATATATTTTTTTATTAATGTTTATAATAATAGTTTATTTATTTTGTGGAGTTTTCTCGCGAAGAAGAAGAAAAAAATAAAATGGGCTCCGGCGGCCTTGCCGGGACCATGGAACAGAGATATTTTCCAGAAGCAGCGGGAGAGAGTACGTAACTAGACCTGTTTGTGGCCACAGCTTTTTTCCTAAAAAGAAAATCATGTCTTTTTCTATTCTGAGAAGAAGAAGAAGAAGAAAACACATTCGCTTTACCATTACAAACCCCCCTAGATCTTTCTTCACAGTTCACACAATCCTCTCGCGTTGCAGCAGGATGAAAGATGATTGATTCTCCCAAAAGAAAAAGCGCCCTTCCTTGATCATCATCAGTCCAATGCTCTGCTGCTGTCGTCTGTCAGATTGATTGATAGATAATCATAATCATATTCATGGCACAATTCACTGCTCAGGGGCGACTAAAACTTCTCTTGAATGGAAATGGGTTACCCACTGGATCATCTGAATCTAAATCTAAAAACCCATATCATAATAATAAGCTTTCTGGAGGAGGAGGAGGTGGGGGTAACCCAAATCCAATTTCTCGTCCGGCTCACAAACGCAAGCTTATTTCCTCCGCATTGAACAATAAAAATACGAGGGGACGATCATTTTCTTCTTCCCCTCCGTCTCAGCCTTCGTCATCAAAGAGGAAAACCGATGATAGACTTTCTGAAGCAACTTTCTATGGCGAAAATTTCTCAGGAGACGATGACATCAGTGAGTTTGATAGTGACGATGAGCTCTCCTCTTTCAGAGGCTTAGTCTTGGATGTCTCTTACAGGTTTGTCACTCGATAGTTAGCTCATTTTCCCAATTGATTGAAATACTCTTTGCGATTGAGCTCTAATGTTATGTTCATCAAACATATGTTCTACTCTGTTAGGCCCGTCAATGTTGTGTGTTGGAAGCGTGCTATTTGCTTAGAGTTCTTGGAAAAGGTAGAATCATAACATCATCATGCTTAGGAAGAACATTTGGTGGGGGAAGAATACAGATAAACATTACGTTTGCTTGCTTGTTTGCTTGCATATTACATTGAGTTGGCTTTCTTTCATTTTAGCTCCCGTTTTCCTTTGTTGCAAATGTTTCTTGCAGGCTGATGTTTTGGAATATTATGATCAAACTGTTAGTTCACCAAGTGGATCTTTCTATATTCCTGCTGTACTAAGGGTATGAACCATCAGTATTGAGACATTATCTTCTCAACATTGGGTTTGATATTTCTTATTTTCTCAGGTTCCCCACTTATTGCAAGTTGTCAAGATAAAAAGAGTTAGAAATACTCTTAGTCGTAAGAACATTTTATTTCGTGACAGTTTCACTTGTCAGTAAGTATGCAGATTGGATGTCGCCACTCCCATTGAACTCTCTTCAATTTCTAGATTCCACAAAAGATAGTATTTCTAGGTTTCCATGTTATGTTGATACTCTCTATTTGATTGGGAACAGGTATTGTTCGTCACGCGAAAACTTGACTATTGACCATGTCAAGCCTATGGCAAGAGGCGGAGAATGGGAATGGGAAAATCTGGTAAAAAACTATCCTTTATAAGTGTGAAATCTACTTTCTTGAAGGTTCTTGGTGGTTTTATTTCCCTGAGGGTTTCTCATTGTATTTTGCTTAGTGGAGGTGTTAAAAATGGTGAAAGGTTTTCATGTTTATGAGAACAATATAAATCAAATGGAAGTTACTTTTTAATACACCTCAATACTTTCCTTTTTGACACTATTTGTGATTCACTGTTAAATATATCACAATCATTTTAACAATACAATCTCCAAACTACTATCCCCTTGATAACTCAATATTGATAACTAGGTTTGCGAAGAGAGCAAGAAGATATGGTCCCATTTGGGAATACATTTTTATTTATTTATATCTAGATCTATATACAAAAACGTTTAGAAACTAAATTTAGTCATAAATAGATTAAAAAATGTATTAGTTGTTTCTCATTTGGATCCTGATAGAGAAACATAACTATGAAGTGTTTCCAAGTTGGCAAAATATCATATTAGAAGGAAGATCAAGATTATATATAAAAAAAAAGGGCTATAGATAAAAAGGCTATATTTGGAGATGTATTATGAGGGTGTATTTGCATTTGACATTGGAATTAGAAGAGAAAATCCAATTATGTTGTTTGTGTAAAGACTTAAAATAAGGATTTGGATTTAGAAGTTGAATTCTTATGGAATTGAAACAATTATTATTTTTGTTTGAAAACTTAAATTAAGTAAGAAAAAGGAAGGAGGAGAAATCAAACAGTTCTCTTAAGAATTACAATTCAACGATTTCTCTAAACATAGGAATTGAATTGTAACTTTATGCTTAGATTTCTAATTTCAGTTCCCTTTCAATTCTTATGTTTGAAGAAATCATGTAATTGCAATTTCAAAGTAGGAAGGATAGAATTGAAACTTAAAAAATCATATACATTCAATGAAATTATAATTCTTTATTCTATGTCATCAAACAAATGTAGCCTAAGTGACAAGTAAGCAGACCGGTACATACAACATATATAGTTAACTGTTCCCACTTCACTCGACTATTACTAATGTCATGTGTAACTATCTATCTTAATTGTCTTTCTCGTATGACAAGGATTCTGATTTTTCTTACTTTTGAGCTTTGACATCCGATTGAGGGTCTCCTGAGTCATCCAACCGCCTGTTTAGGCTATAGAACCCATTAGGGTTGTGTTGTAATAATGGTTCTTTTGACAGTGGTTATGAGGAGACCTTGCCTCTAGTATGGATTAAAAATGCAGAGTATTCGTCATTTGGACTACAGAAATGGAACGATCCAGGAGTGGATTGCGGCGATTGCCTAAGTATATCACATTGAGAATCGAAAGAGTTTGAATACACTGATTTTCTTTTTGAACCCTGGTTTTCATAATTGATTGGTAGTTCACCAGGTTTACATGTTTGCATTCTGTTTGGAGCTGCAGATGATTTCACATATTTTAGTAGGAATCAAAATGTTTTCAAGATTGATTTGCCAAACACTTTCAGAAATTTACCGTCTGATTTTGAGTATTCTGACTCTTTTAACTCAATTGTCACGTGTGGAATAGTTATGAGAAGACATTTTTTTACGCATAGGACTTTAAGAAAGTTTTTTAATGTAACAGGTTACGGCCTGTTTTGGATGCAATTCGAAGAAAGGGCAAAAGACATTGGAGGAAGCCAACATGAAACTTCTCAAGGTGCCTAAGGTAACAGTTTGTGATAATTAAGTTGTCTTATGAACTAGAAAACAAGAATATGGAAAGAAGGAAAAAATGTCCATTATACTTGATGCCATACTTCTTCAGGCTCCCAAGGAATATGACATACTTGCCATACCCTTGACGAATTTTACCATGAAAATGTTAAAAACGAGAAAGGGTACTCCAGAAGAGTGGCGTCAATATCTATCTTAGTCATCATCTTATCAGTTGTGGCGTCTCAAATTTATATGCCTGGCTATGATCTGTATATATATATATACATACATACAATACATATGACGATTGTAGTCGTCAACTAATTGACATTGATATTATATGTGACTCTATGTACAGTTCTGTATATTCTTAACCCAGATTATTCGTCGAAAGTATATCTCAAATAAATAAAAGAATATCGGGTTAGATCTTACATCTTAAGAATAATGTGGGCTTTCATATATATATGGTGTTGACATTTATGCATTGCCCATGTGATTGGTTATTACTTATTTATGAATGTTATATGCATATCATAATCGGTGAAAATCACACTAAATGTAACATTCATGTTTGAACATTGAAGTTATATTGAAGTTTGGAAAATACTAAATATAACAGTCATGTTAGAACTTAGAATATTAAAGTAATTTTAAGTTACCAAAGTGTACTTAATTTCATATTTAAACAAACGTTTTCTATAGTTTTATTCAGGGACCGAACTCAGGAATGAAAGATGGGGTAGAAAATTTTTGATGAATAAAAGATAAGTTTTACCACTTTTTTAATAATTAGATAAACAAAACAGTGATTTATATTAAAAATTTAACAAAATTAGGGAATAATGTTACAGTTTTATCGTAAAAAAACTACTTTTTTCGGGATGGACTTACATATATTTGTCTTGGTTTTATCTTCTAAAATCGTAAAAAAAGTATCATAAGGCCAAAATTGTGGTTTAAAGAATAATTGATTGACTTGTTTGTGATTCAAGTTATTCTCATAGCTGACTTTTTTATTTTAGGAAATCATACTTTTATTTGATAATAATATATAGTTGAGATTTAATTTGAATTACAAGTTAACATATTTTTGAACTTTTTTTTTTTTTTTTTGATTGGGAGAGATTAGCATTAATTCCCTCTATTCTATATATATTTGTAAATATACAAAATCTCAAACATAATTTTATCTAAATACTTATTCTAGATAGTCTATTTAACATGCCAAAATAGTACAAATTATTGAAAGTTATATTTTGTCGTTATCGAAAAATCTAGGTTATAGAAAAAGTATTTTTTTGACGTATAGCGAAAAATTATGATAAAATTTTAAATAATGCTAGTCACTTTTTATTTTCACAATATTTTATTAGCTTAGAAAAAAAAATTATAATTGTGACTTTTAATAAGAATTTATCTTAAGATAACTTTCAATTTATTTATTTTTCACTAAAGACATAAGAATCTATCTCTTATGGATTTAGTGTAAATAGACTATCTATTAGAAAATTTTCAACTAGTTTTCAGTTCACAATTAAAAAAAAAAATGCTTTGATGTGGTTTTTGAGATAAAAACAAAATTTTACCCTTTTTGTTTGTATTTTTTTTACTATTACTAGTGTATCTCTTTGTCTCAACAATGTGTATGTGCACCTCTAAATAATTATTTTATGCTCATTCATTGGTGATATAGTTATTCAAATTTACATATATTAAAAGTCACAAAATGTAACTGTTTCAAATTACTTATTACAATACATTCTCTATTATTTATTTATTTTTTTTTTCAAACTTTTTAAAAGAAGTAAATTTGACTAAAGAATAGATTATCTATCAGTTTTTTTTAAAACCTATTATACTAATTTTTTTAAAACAGCTTGGACTTTAATTTTTACATTTTTCTTATATTTTGCTATTGTATAAAGTTTATAAATAGAAACTTTGCAAAAGAAAGTAAATATAAAGAGTTGTCTATTTTGAGTTTTTTCTAAATATATTATCTTTTTTTTAATGAAAAGGTAATATATAAGAGGAAAAGTTAATGTATTTAAGTTATTTTAATTAAATATTATTTAATATTCAATAAAATAAATAATAATAATAATTCTACTCAATACTTTTATACACTTTTTATTATTATAATTTATATCTACTTTTTCATTTTTATTCTCAAACTATACCTTTCAATTTTATAAATATATAATATAATTAAAATAAAAATTAACTAAAATATTATACGTTAAAATAAACTAAATTGTTAAAATATAATAAAAATTTTATATATTTTATTTGAATATATAATATTTAATTTAAATTATTTAATGTAGTGTGAATAGAAATGAAAAAGTGGGTATAATTTGAAAGGAAATATTTAAAATATTAGGTATGATGCAATTAAAGTGGAAAAAGCAATATTACGTTATTTACGGCGTCAGGTTGAGAATTGTCCATTAAATATGAATTTAAATGCATTTAATTTAATTTCCTTCTTTTTATGGAATCATACCGTTGTAGCACCTTCCAAATGAAGCCACTTGTCTCCGTCTCTCTCTTTGTCTGTTTGAATCGAAAAATGTTTTTGTGGACACAAAAGAGAAGTACTATTTGAAATCTGACACTGGATTACCCATCTCCATCAAAACCCTAACCTTTAGATTCTTTTTAAAGATAATCTCCTTTCTCTCTAGATTATACGCGTTTGCCTATTTTCCCTTTTCTGATCTTATTTCCTTGCACGACATATCTACTTCTTCTCACCCAATTGTGGGTACCAAAAATTTCTAAAATTTCGGCCAGGATTCGCCAGATTCACACCAGAGCTTATATAACAGCATTGTTTTCTCTTCCTTTCTCCTCGATTTTACCTGGGTTTGTTTTGATTTTCAGTGATTAAGATGGGGGGTTTTGGGTTTTTAAAGATATTATTGTTAATGAGTATGGTTTGGTTGATTGATGGAACCCTTGATGGGCTTGGCGTGAACTGGGGAACTATGGCGACCCATAAGCTTCCTCCTAAGACAATTGTTCAGATGTTGAAAGATAATGGTATAAACAAGGTGAAGCTGTTTGATGCTGATCAGAGTACAATGAATGCTTTAGCTGATTCAGACCTTGAAGTTATGGTGGCTATCCCCAATGATCAACTTGCTTCTATGAACAGCTATGATCGAGCTAAACAATGGGTCAGCAAGAATGTCACTCGTTACCATTTCACTGGAGGAGTTAACATCAAGTTAGTTCTCTTTTACCCATTTCTAACTATTCATTGTTTAAAATTGAAATCAATGTTTTAAATGAAGTACTGTTCTTACACAGATACGTTGCTGTTGGGAATGAACCGTTTCTGAAATCTTATAACAATTCATTCTTGAATATTACTTTTCCTGCTCTTCAAAACATTCAAAATGCACTTAACGAAGCTGGTTATGGAGATCAAATCAAAGCAACGGTTCCACTTAACGCTGACGTCTATGAATCACCGGCTGGTAACGCAGTTCCATCAGCGGGAAGGTTCAGACCGGATATCAGTGGTCTAATGACACAAATAGTTCAGTTTCTGAGCCAAAATGGAGCGCCTTTTACAGTCAACATTTACCCATTTTTAAGTCTATATGGAAATGATAATTTCCCAGTTGATTATGCATTCTTTGATGGAACCGCCACTCCTGTTCAAGACACCAATGGTATTCTTTACACAAATGTTTTCGACGCGAATTTCGACACTTTAGTTTCGGCTCTGAAATTAGCAGGATTTGGAGAATTGCCAATTTTGGTTGGAGAAGTTGGATGGCCGACAGATGGGGATAAGAATGCGAACAAGAATTTGGCTATGAGATTTTACAATGGGCTTTTACCTAGGTTAGCTGCTAATAAAGGGACACCACTTCGTCCTGGGCATTTACAAGTTTACTTATTTGGACTTCTTGATGAGGATATCAAGAGTATTATGCCGGGGAATTTCGAAAGGCATTGGGGGATTTTTGGGTATGACGGGCAGCCGAAATACAGTTTGGATCTTTCAGGACAGGGGCAGAATACATTTCTGATCGGTGCCAAGGATGTGAAGTATTTACCTGCGAGCTGGTGTGAGTTCAATCCGAACGCTAAGGATTTGAGTAAGCTTGCAGAGAATATCAATTTCGCTTGTACATTTGCGGACTGCACCCCACTTGAATTTGGTTCTTCTTGTAATGGTTTGGATGCAAATGGGAATGCGTCGTATGCGTTTAACGCTTACTATCAGGGTCAGAATCAAGGGGATTTGAGCTGTAATTTTCAAGGTCTCGCGAGAGTAACGTCGCAGAACTTGTCTACTCCGACATGTAATTTCGCTGTTCAGATCGATTATCCTACGTCGAGGACCTCAGGACTCTTTGTTGGAGCTCATTTGGTTACATTCTTTGTCCTGCTTCTGCAGATCTTATTTTTGTAGAAGTCTTTTATATACATTATTTATGGTCATTGATTGACATTTTTCCTTATTTGAAACAACCACCTTCAATTCAATTTTTTCAATTACAGATGACAATCAAAAGCTTATTAATATAAGAAATCTGAAGCATTTCTCATTACAAGCTATAAAAGTGAACAACTTCAGATAAAAGTTTAACAGATATGTATATATTATATAAAGAGGGAGAGATCATAAGCGCCTGCGGACAAGGTCAGTCGCGGTTGCTTAATCGCTTCTTCGTGGTGGAATTTGATTTATACAGACGGCTTGGACTTCAAATATTAATCCAACAACCATTTCTTCACGATAATTGTACACGATATGCATCGATTCTCAATCCATAGGAAACAGGGAGGAGTGTGAAGAGACTATGTACATATGTATAATCAAATCATCTTCCAGATGGAATCAATGATGATGACTTCTCTTCTTCTTGATGATGATGATCATGATGGTATTGTTTGTTTGGTGTTGTATGTATATTAGTATTAGATTCTTCTTCTTCTTGTTGTCTTTCGGAAATTGCAGGAACCTGCTTTGCTGGTGATGGTGTATAGCTGAAGGAAAGATCCCTGTTTGCTGAAAGCGCGATCAAGTCTGCTTCATCCAGACCTTTCACTGGTCCTAAGCTACATCGATCTGGACTGTGTTTGGCTAATGCATCTTTAAACTTCTTTATCTGAAGATATTGATCATGGATTCATGTCTAAGCAAACACATTTACAATTGGAAGAAAGGAGGAAGAAGAAGAAGAACGAACCGTTGAATTGGTGCAGCTAAAGCTACAAAGACGACCTTCTGCGCCACGATAGAATCGAAAAAATGGAAGAACATGAACACTGAGGGAATAACACATGGATTTATGTTCCTCGTAGTTAACTAACATGAATTGCACATCTGGGTTCATCTCTGCCAATCGACATATCTACAAATTGTAGTTAAAAATTTCCAATTATTGTGTAAAAATCAACCCAAAATGGCAAAAACAAGATAAAAAAAAAAAAGCTCTGTTTTTTATACCTTAGGATGAAGAGCTTTGCAGCCGCCACAACCAGGGGAAAAGAAATCAACGACAACCAAATTGTCACCGGCGTTCAATAACGAGTCGACAAGGTCTTGAGCATCTTTCACTTCTTTCATATTTGAATGATGCCCTTTCTCCCACCATGGCGGTGATTTCTTCAATAATCCTACTTTCATCTGTAAATTGAAAAACTATCAGAAAGAAATTGTATAAAAATTGAAACTTGGATGGATGGATGGATGGATACCTGAGAATTAATCACCGGAGAAGAAGGAAACGAATTAACCCGTTTGTGGATAGGATTGATTACAGGGAGTCTTTCGCCGTAGAAAACGCTATCGGACGATGATCCAAGGGAATGAGACCTGACATGATGATGACTCACAGGAGGAAAACGTTGTCGCCCAGAAGAACAAGATGATCCATTTTGTGGGTTGTTAACGATGGAGATGGAGAAGAGTGAGGAGATATTGTTCTTTCCAATTCCACTCATCATCATCATAGTTGCCGCCATGATTACTAACTAATAGCAGATGAAAAGGGTCGATCTAGTTCATGTATTGGTTGTTGATCTGTAAATTGGAAGTGTTTTGATTGATTTTGTTGTCTGTTATTGTTCTTGTGTCCAGAAATTGGGGATACTCAACCCAACCCAACCCAAACCATTGAGGAAAGGGGTGGGAGTTGTTTTCAGGTTGAAATAACAACAGTTGGCATAGATTTGGGAAATGGGTTTTTTTGATCCAACGAAGATAAATATAGTCAAATGTTGAGGAAAGCTAACGTACACATGTTAAAGACGTTCGTGGACGGATAGGATTTGACCTAATCTTAATCGTGTGATCAAGATATGAACACGATGATCAATAATTGAGAATCTGGAGAGAGAGGTTGTCTATTTTTTGAACCGGAAAACAGGGGGCCATAATCAAAACACCACCACCTTTTATTTGATTGGTCAATAGAGGACCAGCTTCAAAATAGGACTTCAAAGAGTCCCATGGCTGGCTCCTCTTTTTCTCATTTTAATTCTATTTTAATATTTTTATGTCGGTAAGGGGACAAATTTTAATTTAATATATATTTGTCCAATTGTTAAATTGATACCAATCTTAACTATGTAAAGAAGTCATTGTTAACTTATTATCTACAAGCAAAAGATAAATGTCACTAACTAATTATCGAATTTTAACGAAGTGAAAGGTTTGATTAACGATTTTTTAAAAATTGGTAGTCAAAACCCTCACGGTGAAATTCGTTAATTAATTAATGACATTTATCTTTTATTTATTTATTATTAAATTACACGTATATAATAAATTAATGACGTTTGAAACTGTTAAACAAAACTTCATTTTGTATAACTTTAACCGTAAATAACCCCTTATGATGTTTAAAAGAATACGTCTAAAATCATCCTAATAAGATTTAGTTTGACAATTCGGTGTATATAATAATAATAAAAAAAGTTGAATCGGAGATGTCATTGCAAATTGTTTTTTTTTCTTCCTAAAAGGCATTCTTGGTATTGGTCTTAAGTTTTGCTTGTAATAATAATAATAAAATGCTTAATGTGGGATTGTTTGGCCAACCTTAATTTGGGTCATTTAAAGAAAATTGAGTCATTCAAATATCCTTTAGATGAAAAACTAAATTATTTGGATCAAATTATTAAAATATTTTTTATATTTCATATTCAAAATTAATGAATATTTTGGTTTTATCTAAGTGAATCATTTTTCTCTTTAAGTAATTTTTTGGTGTTGCATGATATTTAGATAAAATATGGAGTAGAATTCAAAATAATGAACAAGTAATGTGAACACAAAAAAAAATGTTTTTTTTTTATCAATGTAGAAAGATGTTTTCAAGGAAAAAATAATATTTCATGAATTTATAAAAGATGTCATTCTAGACATAAGTTGAAACTGTTAGAACAATTATTATTTTCATGTGAGCATAATAGTCACATGGCATGAGAATCATTTTGTTAATGTAAATTCCATTTGTGTGTTGTTAATGGACAAACTGCAAATCTTAACTCCCACGATCTAGCTAGTTGAAAAACAAAATCGAATATTTTGACAAAGACAACACTAATCCTCCAAACCGACACGTGAGAATTGATGAACCCTAAACGACTACTAGATCAATAAATTCAATATTAATCGATATCAAAATTAATAAACTTAGTCTTAATCACCTTTGAATTATGTTTACAAGTGTGGGCTACGGTTGAATCCTCCTAAAGCCTCGTGAAAAAATTTCAAATCTGATAATTATTTAGTTTTGATTTTTTTTTTTTTTTTTTACTTACCCAATTATTATTTTTTAATGCAATAATTACAAAAATTAGAAGTTACAACAATACTATTAGTCTAAGTAGTCATCTCTTAACAAAAAAATGTAATTACTTTTATTTTTGTTAGGATAATTTGTTATTATTTATAATATATAGTTTAAAAATTATATTTTAGATTAATTATAATTATATATTATTACATATAAACATAACCTTTTGATGTAATTATAATTATATATTATTACAACATTAAACTGCACCATAAGCTAGTTTTATTTGAACAACAAATAATAGTACAAAACTATATATTCAGCTACAATAAAACTTAATATAGTAAAACACAAATTGAAAAAAAATATTATTTTAAAATATAGTCAATTTTATTTATTTATTTCTGATTTGTATAATTTTATTGTCAGATTTCTAATTTGCACAAGACACATAAATAATAATAAAATATTTAAATAGAACCAATATTTTAGTCTAATGGCAAAAAAGACCTATAATACTCAAACTTTAAAAAGTTTCACCACAATAAAAATAGAGTGTATAATAATTGTGAGAATTCATTTAAATTAAAGTGAGACGTAATAACAGAAAAAATCATATGTTAATTCTTTTTAAGAATAAACTCTAATTGAAAATAATAGTTAATTGATAAAGTTATAAAATAAACTCATCAAAAATAATAATAATTAATTGGATATATATTAGAAACAAAACAAATCATAATTCAACCAATTTTAATTAGGATAACCACCCTTGGATTGGGTAATTTTAAAATAAATTCGAATCCTGTTTTACTATGTTAGTTAAATTCAACCAAGATATGATTAAGCCCAGTTCATTTTTTTTTATTACTTATCAAACATTTATTATTTATATATTAAAATCTTGAAAAGTAAATATAGATTAATTTTTAAAACACATTTTAAATAAATTAAGTAAGAAAAAATATTAGTATAATAATAAATTCAAACAAATAAAACTTATTAAATACAAATATACAAATTAAGTTGATATATTTATTTAATCGTAACATTAACTAATATATTGAGTTACACAAGATTTGGGTGAGGTATTTATATATCTTAATATATATATATATATTGATTTAAGAAGAACTAACATATAACATATGCACCTCTCCGTTTTCATTCAAAGTATTTATGACGGAATTGAATTCGTACAAATTCGACAATATAATAGTTAATCAAATATTTTTGGAATAGGGTAAGAAGAACGAGAATGGACTTATTAAACAAATTAGGGTAAGAAGTTTTACTTGTACAAACGGATACAAATATAAATAAAATAATAATATGTATTCAATGTTTAAAATTCTTAATAAATTACGAACAAATATAATATATGAAAATAAAAAATAGAACACTCTCAATCCACATTTTATTCATTTCGGTAAAACAATTTATATTCTCACATATTTCATCATATATTTTTTTTCCGAATAAACCTCTCATCTTATGACCTTACAGTTTCATTTTGGTAATCAAAATTTTGATTAATATTTTTAACATTTAATATCGTAATCTCACACTTTGGTCAATCAAATATGAATCTGTACTTGTTTTTGTTAGGTTGCAAGTTCGAAATATACCTATAACATTTTTAATTTAATTTTTAATCGTTTTAAGTTTATGAGTAGGTCAACCCACAATCCAACTCAAATATTCATTTACTCTCACATATATATCCAAATTAACCACAACTCTCAACTCGATAATTCGAACACTTTTAAAATTAAACATCATTATATATATGATTGTCTTCGAACACTTTTAAAATTAAACATCATTATATATATAATTGTCTGCTACAGAATTTTTTATGTTCATATTTTACCCTTCCTTCAGGTGAGAGGGAACATAGAGGATCGGTAGAAGATACTAATAGCTTAATATCGATTTAAAAGTTCAAACTTAGTTTTAATTGATATTTATCTAAATAATCTACCAATATTTTTTATTTTGTATATTATTAATATATACCTTATTCTATCATTTTATTTTTATGAAGTTTAGGAGTAAATTTTGGTGTTTTAATCCTTCAATTATGAAGATGAAGAGTAATTAACACCCATATTTATCTCTCAAAAAAATTCCATCTTCATTTCACTTAGCCTCAATCGTATCACTCTTCTCTTTCTCTCTCTAACAGAGGTCGAAGTTGGAGGTGGCTGAAAGTTCCTTTTCATTGGTAAGTTAATAATATCTGTCAAACCTTGTATTGATCAATCTCTCCTTTATTCATGTCGTTCCATTTGTTAACCGAGGACGAAGAAATGTATAAATAGACGACTGGTTTCTCCGATAGATCCGTCTCTGGATCAACCATTCTGAACTAGATCTTACTTTGAAATGAAAGAAAATTTCAATAATGTTTACTAGATCTGTTCATATTTTCATTATTTTGACATATACAGCGTTGATTTGCGGACATCCTAAAATTTCCCTGGTTTTTCTGCCTTTTATCTTCATTTTAGTTTACCGAACTTGGAGAACTACATCGGACAACGTAATTACGGAATTTGAAGTCCTGTTGATTGTTTTATTAAGGATATTGAACTGTGTGTTGTTTAATTCTATTTAGTTGTTGATCTTTTGGCATTAGTTTGCTAAGAAGTAAGAGGCTAGTTGATTATTCCATAGAGATTGTTTAGGGCCATTCATGTGCTAAAACTTCCCTTGAAAATCACAAAAAGGCCTTGAAAGTCAAAAGCTTTCTTTAGACTCAGGAAAAGCTATACACTAAAGGAGAATGTTTTGTTGACATCAATTTGAATTAAGATTTCATGAAGGCTACAATCCAAGGATCTTCCATTTGATAGTTCTCGTATCTTTTCCTGAACCTGCTCACTGGGGCTTACATATATTCTTGAACAGCCTTTCATTTCTGTTTCTTTAGTAGCTATAGGCTATGATGAACATACAAATTATTACATCAATTAGTAATGATAGTTTGGTATAGCTGTGAGGCTTCCTAGCAGTTATTGCTTAAGGGGTTGCATAGTTAATCTTTTCTTATCTAGCAAAGATATCATGGGGAACTAAAGTTATTTATTATCATTCTATACTGCAGAAATCAAATCAACATGTCTGGCATTGAGGATGTTGAACAACCTGAGCATGTAGACGAATCAGAAAAGTGCATGCCATCAGCCAAACAGGAGGTTGCTATCATACTTTAAGATATCTCAAATTCTTACATCTTGGAGTAGTTTATTTTTTATTTTGTTTCTGAAAAATTGAAAGAATTTCCTCCTGGTATCATGTAGGAAGAAACTGTTAAGAAGAAATATGGAGGGATTATGCCCAGGAAACCACCTCTTATTTCAAAGGTAACATTGTTAACATAATGAAACGTCAAAATATTAGTCTTCAGGTTGAGCGTGTTTTCAGTCTGCTTCTTGATTCAGGATCACGAACGTGCATACTTTGACTCTGCTGACTGGGCTCTAGGGAAGGTAAATTTATTTGTCATACAAACTTATTGGTTTTAGTCTTTTAGAGTTTTATTTAGTGAATGCCTTATGTTAATTGGACACTTTTAACAGCAAGGAGCGGATAAGCCCAAAGGACCACTTGAAGCACTTCGACCTAAACTACAGGTAGTAGTAATACTAGTTACTATTAGTTTCAAATTAATTTTCACATGTTTTGATATTTATTTTATGATTCTTTTTAGGGTCCTTGAATTTGTTTGTGGTGCATAAATTTGAATGCTAATGTGTTATCTGCTATAGTTGTTGAATCAATGAGTATTAGCTTGGTAATTGTTGTTGGTATCACTCAATACAAGTTAATCTCTTACATTAGTTGTTAACTTAAGAAGTTTAATTTCCATGACATCTTGTGCTCCGTTTGTCTGTCCTTTCTCCACAAGAGAAGGTGTTAGGGTGCATTTGTTAAAACTGGAATTTAGTTCTGAATGTTGAATACTAAATTTCAATTGCCTAATTGTGTAAGTGTAGAGAAAATAAATGATTAATAAACCATATGAAAGTATATCTCGTATATAGGTTGGTTTGATCAAATGGATTATTTTACCTTTCTAGTGACGCAATTTGATAAATTTCTAGTGAAGTAATTCATTGTTTATTGAATTATGCTAGATTTTCAATTTAATTTTTTTAGCTTAATTTTGTTTGTAATAACAATTATACAGTGAACTTAATTCAAATGTGCACTTAATTATTTGGATTAGTTAACATACTATTTGAAGTTTGAACTCATCCCTAACCACCTATCATGAGAATGAATAGCTAAGATTTTAGAAATGACTCCATTTGATAAGGTTTTCATAGTAAGAAGATAATGTCATTATTGTCAATTAAAAGTTTTTACAATAATGGTCGTTATAGTATGTATATTTCTAACAAATAATGATTTTATTCTTTTGTTATCTTGTGCTGTATAGCCAACACAACAGCAAACACGATATCGGAAATCTCCTTGTGGTCCTGCTGATGATGAAGGTATAGACAAAAAGATTTTGGACACTATAATTTTTTGTATGATAATTTTCATAACACGCTTGTTTTGTTTTGACTTTCACAGGAGGGAACGCAACAGCAGAAGATACACCCGCAACCGAATGAGGACATGTCTTTATAAAGGCATCTATTTTGGTTGTGATGTTATCTAAGGGTGGTTGGTTATTATGATTCCAAATTTGCAGTCAGTAATGTTTTTCGGTTCGCACAATAAAGAAAATAAAATAATTTGAATTTTTTTTGGTTATATTTACTCATTCCTCATAATTGGGTGGCATATTTCCTTATGGGTCTGCTGTGAACCAAGTGCTCCGAGATTGAAATGAAAAAAAAAAAATCCAAACATCTGTCTTTCTTTCTACTAGGCATGATTTGCTGGTAGTTTTTGAGAAAAAAGTATATGATTCTGTGTTTTTTTTTTTGTCTATGCTATTGATGAATGATTTGTGTAATGTACCACCAATTCATAGGTTATCTGCATTCGATTATTAAGAGTCTAATTCCTTTCAAGATGAGTTTTTATTGGAAAATATTTATTTCATTTGAAATAGAAACCAAATGCCTGTCAGTATGGAGCATAGAATGTAAATCTAATAATAATATTTCATATTTGTGGTAGCTAGACTAGAGCAAGTTTTATTATACAATCATCTGATCAAGGCTTATGTTTGTTTGTTCTTAATTTGTATTTTTTGAAAGAAAAAAATATCTTAGGACACTTTCCACAGGTTATTGAAAGTTATCTATTCTCACTTCTTCCAAATATCTGTTATGATTGATGAAAAAACTGATTATTTGGGTAGACTGAACAAAATGATAATTTTAAGATGCCAAAGATTTTTTTTTTTATTAAAACTTCATGATGGGAAGTGGCAAAAGGATTTTGCTTGAGCTTCATTTTTTCAATATTAGCTTCCAAAATATCATAATTCTAAGGCCAGATTTCAATAAATTTACATTTGAAGTATTGTGCCAAAGTATTGCATTTCAATAATCTTCGAGATGACTTTACATAAAAGACAACTCTTCAAAATCCATGCTTAAATCATATGTATATAATGTTTAAATCACTTTAAGTTAGAGTGCAGAGTTTATGATCGTGACTCGTTTCTTTTCTAACTTATTTTGTTCGTTCGATCTTGTTTAATTGGATTGAATTTGTTATTTCAAATTTTTATATTCAGATAAAACTCTTATTTTTATTTTTTTTGTGTAGTTTATTACAAACCCACCAATTGTCTTAACAATTTTTTCTCGAGTTTTGTCCATTCATTTGTTAGCAGCAAGAAGAGATAAAGTTATGTGATCAGAAATTGTTTCTTTTTATCGAATAAAAAGTTCTCTAATATGTATCATTTCTTATAAATTTTTCCTTATTTTTATCAATATACGTAGATGATAAGTCATTTAATATAATTTTTTTCGACATTATTTACTAACTTGATCGATTTGTTTTTTAAGTCACAATAACAAATTTTACAAATTTTAAGACGGTGGATTCTTCTCTTTTGTAATTATTATAATTTTATTATATTATCTAAAATATAATTTTTTTTTAAAATTTTTAAAATTTTTAAATTATTTATATTTTTTTTATACCTAACTATTTATTTAAACTAATAAAAGAATTAACTTATAAAAACAAAATAAAAAATATGATGATATTTAAGTTTTTGACCTTATGGGCTAATTATTATACCTTTGAGCAAACTGGTTTAGCCCATTTAAGTTTTCCTGCTGTTGTTGCATTCCAATTTACTAACGGGGACCGATCTGAAAAACGGCCGGCGGAAGTTGGGGACACCGAGATTTCTGGTCGGCGACGGCGGCGGTGAGTCTCACCTCTCTCTCAACATCTTCTTGAATACACCTCTCTCTCAACATCTTCTTGAATAGAGATATATCTATTATCCAAGCTCTCTACCGAAGTGTTCATTTCTTCTCAAGCCATCTTTGAAAATGTCACATTCATGCTCGTTTCTGTCTATAATTAGAAATTCAGTTTTGTAAATTTGGATTCATTTTAGTGGGTTTTGAATTTGATCAGTAGAAGTGAAAGTAGGAGCTTTCAGAAACTAGGTTTCCACATTTACAATCTTTAGTGTGATCATCCTCTGTTGTTGAACAAAGATAAGATCTTTAACCATTCCCAGAAGAAGTCATTTAATTACTATTCTAGGGGTGTTTACTTCAGTTGTTGATTTACAGATAATCTAAAGAAGATGACAGCCACAGGACCAGGACCCTCCCCGTCTTTGGAGATCTTAGGTAAATATTTTTTCACAAACTATGCACTTATATATATAATTTGTTGCTTATTTAATATGTCTTCTTGCTATTTCTTCTGTCCAGTCAGAACACCTGATGAATTTTCACTGTGGAATAGACTTCCTTTCAGTAATAATCAACCAAATGTCAAGACTGAGAAAGTTCCTTGCAGCAGCACCATGTTCAGTGAGGATGGATCTAAACTGTTGGTGGTAAAACCAGATTCTCGTATCAGCATCCAAGACTGCAAGACCTTGAAAGAAATCAAATCCTTTGAAGTCCCCAATCTTCTAGGGTACACCTTATCGCCATGTGGGACTTATCTTCAGACCTTTCAGAAAGCCTCTACCCCACAGGAGAAAAATGTTACCCTGTGGAAAGTGGAGAATGGTGTTTCAGTTTATCAACATTTTCAAAAGAACATGAACAAAACCACCTGGTATGAAACGAAGTGCCCCCCCAATCTTTTATTTTAAGTGGAATTCTTCTTTTTATGATATTTTTATTTTTGTGACTTCAGGCCTGTAATTCGTTTTTGTTCTGATGAATCTGTTGCGTGTCGAATGGCAACAAATGAGGTTCAGTTTTTTGATGGAGCCGATTTCTCTAAGGGAATTGTGCATAGGCTTAGAGTTCCTGGAGTTGCTGCTGTTGAATTATCAAAGTCCCCTGGATCCCATGTGGCAGTTTATGTTCCAGAATCTAAGGTACATATAATGAAGGAAGTTTGTTTAATGGAAATGTGAAATGACCTCTCTTTTTTCCCCCTGAACTAAGATCAGGACGATAATACAAATAAAAGGACCCTGTTAGGAAGAAATCTATGCTACCAAATCTTTTTGCTTTCTTTCTGGTGGCATTTCTGTATTTATATGTATGTCTTGATGTAAAGATAGGAAACAAAGACAAAAAAAGCCCTTGAACATTGACAAAAAAGGACTAATAAGTCTCTTAACCTTATAAAAGGTACAGATCAACTGAAAGTTATTATAAGAGGCACATATTTCAATAGTTGACTAATGCGATTCAAACCTAATAGAACCTTTGACCTAATTACCTGTTGAATAACTGACTGAATGTTGTTTGCAGGGCGTTCCAGCCAGTGTCCAGATATTCCCTTCTGGAAATTCTGGAAGTCAACCAGTTGCTCGTCGGAGCTTCTTCCGATGCTCGTCAATACAACTGATTTGGAACACTGGTTCAACTGGGCTTCTTGTTGTGGTCCAGTCAGATGTTGACAAAACCAATCAAAATTATTATGGTGAAACAAAACTAAACTACTTGACAACTGATGGCGCTCATGAAGGAATTGTGCCTCTTCGTATGTTTTGTTATCATATTATTAGAGACTTTCCTATTTCAGAAACCCGATATGTGCAGTTGGTGGATATATTACTAGCAAACTTTAATGGCTGAAGGTCTTGACAGGTAAAGAAGGGCCTGTCCATGATGTTCAGTGGTCAAATTCTGGTAACGAATTTGCTGTTGTTTATGGATGTATCCTTCTATCATTATAGCTTAAATTGTGATATTTTTGTCTTGTTGTCAATCATCTCTACTTTGATATGCAATTTGTCACTGATCCTTAACAAAGCTTAGCGTTGCCTGATGCTGCTGCTACATTATTTGACAAGAAGTGCAAGCCTCTACTTGAGCTAGGAACAGGACCTTACAATACTATTAGAATGAATCCGAAAGGGAAGTGTATCCTTATTTTTCCGTTTATTTATTTATTTATAAATCTGGATGTAGAACAAATGGATGTTGCATTATCATAGGGTGCAAAATGCAGCTTTACAATATTTTCTGAAATTAGTCTCTATGATGTTCAATAGAGTGTTTCTCTATTATGTGATTGATTTTTTAATAGTCTCTATGATGTTCAATAAGTTAATTGTTAACCTTAATAATGTTGGCCAGTTTTATGTTTGGCTGGGTTTGGAAACTTGCCTGGTTATATGGTAAGTCAATTATATTTTATGGAATTGTGTTGCTTGTGTACTAGTGTTTCCTTATTCTTGAGGTTAATTTGAGTTAATCATGAAAGTTGTGTTTGGTTCCAAATAACATTATGTTGTTTCATAATAATAATGTATTTTTAAGGCCTTTTGGGACTATGAAGAGAAAAAGAAACTTCTGGATACAAAGGCGGAATTATCAGTAACGAGTGAATGGTCACCGGATGGGCTTTATTTTATGACTGCTACTACTGCTCCTAGACTACAAGTTGACAATGGGTATGTATAGAATCTTTCTTCCCCGTGTTTTTTTTTCTTTCCCTTTTTGCCCTCATCCTGCAAATCTTACATGATAAGATTGTTTCCAGGATTAAGATCTTTCACCATAATGGATCATTGTTCTTCAAGAAGATGTTTGACAAATTGTATCAGGTGAGTTGTTTTGATCTATTGTTGTCCGTCTGTCTGTATTGGTAATTCTTGAAAAGTCGAAACAATTCACAATCCTCCTGTCGAAAATTTTGAGTAGGTTGAGTGGAAACCAGAATCTCCAGACAGGTTTGGTGAAATTGCGGAACTGGTGAAGTCCTTTGAATCTTTGAAAACGGAAGAAACAAAGAGTCAAGGTTTGTTTGTTTTTATCAAACCTAAATACTGAATAATTTTGAGAATAAATGTCTCTAAAACAGTTAAGAGTGATCCTCAGGAGGACAAGCTTCGAAAGGCGGTTCCTCCATAAAAAAGGCTGTTGCTGCTACAACCACCACGGTACAGAAGCCTGCTGCTTATCGTCCCCCTCATGCTAAACTGTTAGATGCTGTTCAATCTGAGGTATTATGTAAAAACTAATTTGTCAAATGCTATCATCGAGTTTTCATCTATTATTATTAATGTGGGTGTTTGCTTTCTTGCTTGCTTGGTTTCGACGAATACACAGTTATTTGGAGTTGGTCCGTCACAGTAAGTAAAATTATTCTCATATTGCCCAACTTTTTGTATGTCGATTTGAATTTCATCAATTGATTATTCTGATAATGCAATGGTGATCATTTAGGGAAATGAGCAAGACTGCATTGAGAAATAAGAAGAAAAGAGAGAAGCAAAAAGAGAAGAAGGCTGCTGAGGGGTCTGCTCCATGATATGGCCTTGGTTTGAAGTTTTGGGACTCTACTTTCTTTTTTCACATACTTTTACTGATTTGATGTTCTTTTCTCAAGCATGATTTAATTTTGATGTCTTCTTTTATGGGGATTAGGTATGAATACTAAATAAAATGTTTGTAATTTTTTAAGTAATTGTGATATTTCAATCATTTATGAGCATTTTTTAAGTAGCTAGTTATGAAGTTTAGTCTTTAGTGTGATATTTTTGATTTATCAGTATTAATTAAAAAAATTATTTTGTTTTGTTTGAATTTAGAAAGTTTAGTCATAACCTTTCATTATAACTTAATAACTTAAGTGAAATCAAATCATTGATACTCCGTATTATGATTAGTTATAAAATATAAATGAGAAAACAATTTGTTTTTAATTTTATCATTGTGAATTTAATGTTGGAATGAAGTTGTTTTTTATTTCCTCCAGATTAATTTGTTCAATTATGATAGTTTGTATTAAGATTGAGCAAAGAATAGTTCAATTAGTTATAGATAATATAAGTTTATTTTATATATTTAAATGAAAATTATGTTAAATAATAATAAATTAAAATATTAAGTTTATTTTATAATATAATATTAATATTATCACAATTTATCTTATTTTATATTATACTTTCAATATATTAGATTCATTATATATGAATTTTTAAAGACATTAGAGTTTAAAAATAAACATCAAAGAAACATTTTAAAAATATTTTTGTAAAAATATACTAAAAATATTTAAAATGTATTTTCTAATTTTTAGGGATTTTTAGAAAATAATTTGGAGTCAAAATTATAAAAATAATTTTGGATTTTTAAAAGTGGAACCAAACAAACCTTATGACCGGAGTCCTAAGGTCCGGGTTCGATTTTATTGGTCGGGGTCCGGAGACCCTCGGCATGGGCTTGGGAGCTCTCGGTCAAGGTTCTAAGGACGCTCGATCCTTAGCTGATCTTACTAGTCTAGGTTTTAAAAACATATCGGGCATAGACTAGCATGGGGCTAGGTTTCTCAAGCATGGACCTGGGAGCTCTAGGTCCTAGGTCCAAATTTTACCGGTCCTATGTAAGAATTCTCGGTCCTAGCTCAAGAACAACGGTCTTAGGTCTCGATCTTAACTCAAGAACATCGGTCCTTGGTCTCGGTCCTAGGTCGATTTTCTCGGTCCTTGGTCTCGGTCTCCTCGGTCGGATCTCTCGATCCTAGACTCACAAGTCTCGGTCCTTAAGAACACAAGAATTCATTTTTTTAAATTAGTTTTTTTAGCTCTGATTCTTTGATCCAAGAGCTTTGATAACTTCACAAAGCTCCTAGGAACATGTTGATCATCATCTAAAGGTATGGATCGACCTCCATGATGATCAATTTGTTCAAAACAGTTTTTGATCAAAAATCGAGTTTTTGATTTAAGGCTGTTTTGAAGTGAAAGGAGCTATCCAATAGCTTCCTTATAACACATATACTTGATTGGTACCAAAACAAGAACACTAGCGGTTCATTTTGACCAATTCAAAAAAAAATTGATTTTGACCAAACATGATCGGGATGGATCAAACATGATCTAAATGGTTGCCCAACATCATTACAATCATGTTGGGAAGCTTTCTTGGTTGTGATTCGATCGAATTAACCCAATAACAGCAAACTGATTTTTTTTTTTATTTTGAAAATTCAAATTTGAGTTTTTGTTTGTTAGATTGATTCATCGATTCTATCATATTCATATAGTTTATAAATGATCCAAGGATCAATATTCAATCATAAAATCATATAAACAACAAGCATACAATCTTTTGTAATTTGAAATATAAAATTTCAAATTCAAACTGTGAATATGAATTTGAGGATGATTGTAACCTTACCAAGGATTGGAGAACACTCTTTGATACTTAGGGAAGCTTTCTGGATGCACAGATTCAAGTTTGAAGCCTTAAACGAAAAATTCAAAAAATCCAAAGTTTTGAAGATTTATTGACGGATTTTGATTTTTCTTGATTTGAGGCTTCTGTGTTGGTTGGTTCTCTTCGGATTGACCTTAGGGGAGGTATTTATACTGTCCCAAGGTCGGTTGAAGCACCTAGTGGCTTGAATCAGCCAAAACCATTAATGACTTTTGGTTGTTCTTGACAAGTCGTCGCCAGAATATGGTGATTCATCCCTATTTTGATAGGGAAAAATGATCACTATCGTAAGGATGATCATTTCAGGCTTTAAATGAGCTGAAATAGTTGACTAACTATGGAGTTCCAAGTTGATAAAATCATCCACGGATCTTCATGTCTATCTACTCGGCGGTCGCGATGAAGATGAAGGTGGCGCTCAAAACGACGTCGTTTTGAGCGCTATTAGTTCTGTTGGCGTTCCGTGTGCGCTCCTGCTTGGCTACAACCGGTTATGTGGAAGCGCTTAGAGTTTCAGATGAGGACAATTGTTCATTTGATGGACGCAGCTCCTGTTGCAACAAATCTATTTGTTTTTTCTATACCCGATTATATATATATATATAAATATATATATATATATATATATATATATATATACTTATTGAAAAAGGTTAAAACAATTTCATTAAATCCCAAAAGTGGGAGGGTCAAGAATCAAAACTAGACAAACCCTATCTATGGTTAAATGATGACAATCAAACGATCCTAAAGAACCTAATTAGTAGGAATCAAACATACGAGAAACATAAATTACAAACAATGATTATAAATTGTATCGAATCATAATTATCCCAATCAGGATTTTTATTTTCATACCAATCTGATGTTTCAACAAGTTTTCTTCCTCTTCACTTGTCATTTTGATTTTTTTTTCTTTATATGAATCCGTTCTGATTTGATAGAAAGAATTATTCTTCAGGATTTCGGGGCTCTTAACTTTGTTGTTCTCAACTTGAATTTCGATATTATTGTCTTTATTTCATTCAGATTCAGCTTTAGAATCCTCCAAAACTTTGAATTACTCTATATCAACCTTGAAATTCTATTTTTTCTCTTGATTAGCATGAGTATCTTCCTCTCTGTTTTCATCGGCAACTACTTCAACTTGATTTGATTGAGATTCCTCAATTATCTCTTCAACATGATTAGGTTGAGGTTCCACCTCCTTCGTAATGATTTTTTCTTGTATATAATTTTCTTTATCTTCTGTTTCATATTCTTTAATCACATTTTTCTCTTTGATAATAAGCATCTTTGTTTCATTTTCCTGCAACTTTACTTTTTGTCCTTTATGAATTTTTCTGATTTTCTTCCTTAGTCAAATCACAATTTGGACTTGCATGTTGGAAGGTGTTGCAGAAAGTGCATCTATATGGTCTTCACTCATAAATGATTTCCATGACAATAGGTTTTCCTTTTCTATCTATTATTGTCATACTATTCGGTAGTGCGTTTCTAGAATGCACTTCAATTCTAATTCTAGCAATTGATAGGTGTTCTCATCTTTCTTCAGTAATTGAGTCCATGTATAATGATGTACCAAATAAACCTGCAAATTGACTTAGAGTTTCTACATTATACATGTGTGCATGGTATTCCAAAGTTTGAACAATATCTGAGCTATTTCCTTAGGTTTGCTTAATAAGTTCAAATCTTCCGACCATCTTTCCAACTTAATGCAATTGGATTCAATATATATATGTATGCCAATTCTTTAGAATTTCATCCAAATTTGATCTCATCTTAAATTTCAGAAATTAGAGATCATGTACATTTGCTGAAATTTTCTCCAGTACATTTTCCTCTTATTATTACTTCATAAATGTTTCTTTAGTGACTATGAAAGAAACTATATTCTTTCCTATGTAATTTCCCACCACTACATTTTCCTATTCCCTAACACAATTTTCTTCTACTACAACAGACAATTTAAATTTAAAATGAGAATTCAGTACCTCCACTTTTGTCTATACATTGACCAAGTAAATTTTTTCTTTGTATGCATGATCTTCAGCCTTTTTCCCAATATTGTTTTTCTAGACTTCATTGACTTTACATGTAGAATTACTTCTTATAGTCTAAGTATTCGATTTAGGAGAATTCATTAACTCCCTCATGTTGCAACAAATCACTTTACTATTACTTCATATTCATCATTTTTGAGTAAATTCTAGTATTGGAGGTATTGAATATTAAGCTGGACTGTTGTGCTTTGTATTTTCTCCCTGCTAAATACAATCTCTCCTTTCTTAGCATGCATCAAGAGTTTGATGATTTAGTTTTAAGTCCAAATAAATTGGTCATTTGATTATACCATATCATCCAAACTCCTCATTTTCTTCTCCTTGATCCCTGCATTATTTTCTAAAAGCTTTTGGCAGCAATTGGGTCTTTGCTAATTTCCTGTATTTTTTCTTTAATAACCTCTTCAGCTATTTTGTTCATTTCTTTCTCTATAGTTTCTTTGACTCATTTAAGAACAAAATCCTGCACTTCTTTGACCTTGTTGTTTTTCCTTTTACCCATATTCCATTAAGACTTCAAAACATGAGATTAAAGTCAGAACAATAATCTTGAAACGACCTTATTCAAACCCTTGACGATTTTTCCCCGATGTGCCAAACGTGCCGACGATCGTTACTTTGACCACGTTTCCTGTAATTGACGACAAAATCAACTAAATCGCGCGACCGAACAACTGTGCCAAACGTGCCGAATGTACCGACGATATTGATTCCAACCATATATATTTAAAACCTTAAGGGTTTATTTGAAATTGATTTTTCTTTTACCTTTTTAACTTTAAATTTGATATTTTTCCATACACAAAATATTAAAATAAATATGTCAAATATTTTACCAATTTATTTTAATTTCTTTTTTGTTGTATATTTTTAAAATTTAAATAATTAATTCTTTTTGGTGAATTGGATACAAAATTCACTCTTAATTATCATTTTTGTCCTTTAATTTTTCTAAAACTATTTGGAGATATTATGGGTACAATATTTATCCCAAATATTTTTATTTATTTTTGGCCTTAACTCTTAATTAATTTGAACACATTAATTAATTCTAATTAATTATTTTAAATATGTTTTTTGGTACGTGATTAATTACTTTGATCTTATTTATTTAAAATGATTCAAAACAATTATTTTATTATTATAAATTAGAGGGTATATTTTTAGTACTTACAATAAAATAGTACATTATTAACAAAAAAAAATTTACTAGTTATATATAAAAAAAATCTCATTTATATAAATTAACATTTGAAAAAAAAATTTTTTTTAATAATTTTGAATAAAATATTTTTTTTATATTAAAAAAATCATCATATATTAAAAAGAAAGAAAAATAATGAATTATATATACATTAATAAATTAACGCATTAATAAAAAACATCTTAAACTATTAACTATAATATATATAATACCAACTGTTAAATTAACATAAATACTTTTACAATATTATAAATAGGTCTAAAAGATTAAAATTAAATCTTGCATTTTTTACATACATACAATTATAATTTATCCCCAAATTTTCCATTCCATTTAATAAAATTAAATAAATATATAACATAATTAATATATTTAGTTATTTTTATATCTTATACAAGTTTTACTTTTAATATTTTTTATAATAATATGACTTCTTAATATATTAAATTATATTAAAAATAATTTTATTAAAATTATAGTGTAACGACATAACTCTTTATCTCAATGACATATAATTAAAATAAGAGAAATGATTAGGTGAGAGAATTTGGTGAGAGAATGACGTGGCATAATCTTATTCGCTGAAAAAATCAAATAATTTCTCTCTTTCCTCTGACTTTTACATTTTCCAATGAAGGTGATGCACGTCATTCTCTCACCAAATTCCCTTACTAAATTCCCTCACTCTATCATTCCTCTTAAAATAATGTGATTTTTTTTTTCTAACTACTAATCTCTCATATATAGTATATATTACAAACACAAATAATTATACATAAAAATATCTCAATAATTATTTGTTAATTTTGAGCATTAGATAAATTTAAAACAATTTATTTTTAAATAGATTAGTATTTAACAATAATCATAATAAGTAATATGATAGTGTTATTGTTCATTAAATTTAATAAAGTATCTGGTTTATATTTAGGAGGTTGTGAAATTTTTTCTTTGCTCATATTAGACTTTCATATTTTGGTATTTGCTTCTTCTTTTTTACTTTTTGTGTTCATGCTTCTCTATTTTCTTTGACATTTGAGTATGGACCTTCAAAATATCATTTATATCTAAGGTTTGGATTTAGCTTCTATCAATATATTATGGTTTGCTGGGTACTTCCTACACAGAGGAAGAGGAAGAGGAATTATCATTTTAATGCTGATTAATGGTGTTTTTATCTTCATAATTGTTTTTCAGTATATACTTTATTCTTGTAACAAAAAAATATATTTACAAAATTTTAACTAATAAAAAATAAAATAAAATAAAATTATAATCCAACATATTTATATTTATAACTAAACTTTTTACTAACTTATTCCATATAGCATTTAAGAGTATTTTGTTTAGTCATTCTATTATTTTTATATGTTTTATTTTAATTTTTTTCTAATTTAAATTTTAATGGTTAGTTATATTCAATAATATGTTATATAATTATTTGTATAAAACTCTCTATGCATATTTAAAAAATAAGAATAAAATATGTATTATACCTAATTATTTATTAAAAAATTTATTTAAATAGTTGTATTTAAATTAATTAATAAATATTTTATTAAATTATATAACTATCACACTTAGTTTTTTAATATGATTAGACATTCAAAATATTAGTAATTGTATTTTATTAAATAAATTATTATAAACATATTGAAAAAATTATAAATGTAGAATAATGTATAAAATTATTAAAATATTGACGGTTAAAATTAATATATATTATATTATTTACTCATATTTTTACTAAAAAATATCCTTTATAACAAATTTTATAATAAAAAAAATATATTATTTAATGAATTTTACTTCATTAATAGTTTATCCAAACAAAAATGAAAAAACATTATAATTTTTATTTTTATACATTAATTAATTTATATCTTATTCATAATTATAATTATAATTCATTATTAATATTAACTCAAATAAATCAATTTATTTATTTTATTAAAGAAATTTATTTAATAAATAAATTTATTTATTAATATTATATTACTATCATTTAAATTAATATCAATATATTATAATTTTAAAATTTTATTATATTTATTAAATAAATTATTAAAATATATTATATAATCCAAAATTAATTATTAAACAATTTTATTAAACAAATATTTTTCTAAAACAATTTAGTATTTAATAAAAAGTAAATATATATTTAATATTATATTTTATAATTTCTTAATTTTAATTTAATAGAGTAATTTAAATTATTTAGTTAAAAATTATAAATTTAATATTTATTTAACAAAGAATAATAAAAATAACTGCTATTATATATATATAGTTATAATTTTTATTATTCAATAATTATTTTAAATTTTTTTATAATTATTCAAATAAACTTTTTAAATTATTTAATTTAAAAAATATATATATATATTAATTATAATATAATTATAACTTAAATTATTATATATATTTTAAAAATAAATATTCAAAATAAAATAATTATTAAAAAGATAAAATTTATTATTTAGTAGTTAATTTTTTATTTAACATATACTTGAATAAAAATATATATAATTTGAATAAAAATATATATAATGATAAATATAAAAAGATTCTTTATTTTTTTTTTTTTTGTAAAATTATAATCTCTTAATATTAATTTAAAGAAAAAGACGCTTCACCAATAAACAAGTAATAAATAATTGAGTTTTTAACCAAAATAAAATAATAGTGAAAATCTTTACCTTAATTATAATTTTATTTCTTTCATTTATATTTAAATTATTTATAAATATTTTATTAAATTATATAACTATTTTTAATATAATTAGACATTTAAAATAATAATTATAATTATATTTTATTAAATAAATTATTAAAAATATATTAAAATATTATAAAAAAATAATTTTTTTATTATATTATTATTATATATATTTAAATTAGTAAAAAATAATGTATAAAATTTTCAAAATAAATTGAAATTATTTTTTATTAACTAAAAATTATACGGTATAAATATATATATATATATATATATATATTAATAGAGAATTTATATTATTTTTAATAAATTAATATATATTATATTATATTATAGTTTTTATTTTCTAATTTATTCTTAATTTTAGTTAATCATTATTTAATTAATTAATTATATAAAGTTATTATAATATATACTTATTATCCATATACTTATTATACATATTACATAACATTAATATTATAATTTTTTTTTAATTTATAAAAATTAAATATTGTCAGTATTTTGTTTAGTCATTATATTATTATTATTATATATTTTTTCATTTTTTATTTATTTTTTTTTCTCTTATTCACATTTCCCATACATACAAAATAAATAATTATATTTTAAAAAATATGATAAATTTCCAAAGAAAATAAAACATTCCAAATTTTAATTATAGTTATGTTCAATAATATGTTATATATATATTTTTATAGAAGTCTCTATATATATTTAAAAAATAAGAATAAAATATGTCTATATATATATATGTATATATAATTATACCTTATTATTTTAAATTCATTATTTAATTTAATGTAGAATAAAGTATAAAATTATTAAAATATTGAAGGTTGAAATTATTTTATATTAACCAAAAAATCATATTATATATATATATATATATATATATATATATATATATTAATAGTGAATTTATAATATTCTTAGTAAATTAATATATAATTATATTATATTACTCATATTTTAACTTAAAATATTATTTATAATAAAAATTAAAATATTATTTAATGAATTTTATTTAATTAATAGTTTATCAAACAATTATTTTTCTAAACCTATTTAATATTTATTTAACAAAAAATAATAATAACAGCTAATTATTTATATAGTTTTAATTTTTATTATTTAATAATTTTTTTTAAAACTTTAATTTTAAAAAATATATATTTTAATTATAATATAATTATTACTTAAATTAATTATATACATTTTAAAAATATTATTCAAAATAAAATAATTAATAATTTAATTATTAAAAAAATATATTAAAATTCATTAATATTATTAACATAAAAAAATATTGGAAGAAAAATCAAAATTAATTAAAGTTTTAAAAAAATATTTAAAAATAAAATATTAGAAGTGATTTTGAGAAAATATTGTTTTTTTTTCTAACTTTTAAAAGTTTATTAGCATATAATCATAAATTAATTAATTTTTATAATAGAACAATTGGTGTCTGGCTTTAGTCGCTTCCACACATTTCTTTGGAACAACTGGTGTATCGGCTTCAGTCGATTCCATACCTTCCTTTGGATTTGGCGCAACTAGAGCTTCTGCTCTTTTCGGATTTGGATTAACCAACACAACGACTTCCACAATCTCCACTCCTTCATTAGATTTGGATCAACTGTCATTAGTTCTTCACCATCTCCTACTTTTGGGATGACAACTAGTGCATCGTCGTCTTATTATGATGCATTTACTTTCGGATCATTTGCGATCTCAGTGGCACTTTGATCTTCATATGATGTTACACTAATTGGGACAACTTCTTCGGCTTCGGCTGCTACATCATCGTTGTTTGGAATTACTTCGGATTCTTTTTGAAGAGTTTCGATTCAATCTCAGTATACGTCGCTCACCTGCTTCGATTATGGGGTGTAATAAATATAATATAAAAACAATATATCTATAAGATATTATCACAATATGATAATTTGTGATAATACCGATATTATATTATTGTGTTATATTATTTTTTTATAAGTCTAATTTAATGTCTATACAAGAGTGAAGAGACATACCATATGTAATTCAAAGATTATTCAATACAATCTCCTTCTATATTCTTACATAAATGAAAGAAAAATTTATTGCATATTCGACAACATCAGCTTCTCCACCAACACCTTCTTCACCAACACAATTGATCCACCCCCGTGAGAGTAAGGGTTAGAGGTCGACCACCAACAAAACGTAAATAATCTGCCATCGAAAGAGTTATGAACAAAATGGATCGAAATAATGTTAGTTTCTCTGATGTGATGTTATTTAGATATTTGTAAACTTTTATAAATACTACGTTGAAATAAGAATTTCATTGTTTTTTGTATTAGAGAAATACGGAAACAACATCAATAGTGCAGGATTCAACACAACATCAATAATGGAATGATCCAACATCATATATATATATATATAATATGATGCTTAATTTCAAAATGTATGGATTGTCGGGTTGAGAGTTGTAGTTAATTTGAATATATATGTGACTATGTGAGAGTAAATGGATATTTGAGTCAGTTGTAGGTTAACCCGCCCATAAACTTAAAACAGTTAAAAATAAAAATACTATGGGCAAGGACGGACCCAGAATTTCGAACTGGGGCGGGCTTGAAAAAATTTAGGGTGGGAATAAAATAATAACGAGAAAATTTTGAGGAAAACAAGTATATAAAAGTAAAGTTTAACATTTTTTTAATAATTAGATAAAAAAAATGAATTATATTTAAAAAAATTAAGAAATTAAGGGTAATTTTATATTTTTACTGTAAGAAAAAAGAAAAAAATTTGGGTGGGCTTTAGCCCACCCGAGCCCTACATAGATTTGTTCCTGACTATAGATATGTTTCGAACTTGCAACCTAACAAATTAATCAAATATAATCAAGAATTAATAAATTTTGTAAATAAAATGTATCTCTAAGTAATAAATTAAATATAAAGTAACCGCAAAAATTAGGAAATGTTAACGTGAGAGTAAATATGTACAGCCTTTATGAATATTGATTTGATTAACAAAATAGATAAGACTTTATATATAAAAAAAAAATAATAAGTGTTCATTATAATTATATATATATATATATATATCAATAATTATACACCATTTTTTAAAATTATATATACATTTATTTCTTTTTTATTTTTATTTTTAACTAATAAATAAAAACATTAAAAATTCAAGAATTAATCAATTTTAAAAATATAAAATTAATTTAATTATATTAACATAATAAATATTATTTTATAGAATTTTTTAATAAATATTTATATATATATTAATAATTTCAAGAACAATAGATTTTGAGGTAAATTGAGATGGATGGATGGATTGTCGATGGATATAAAATCGGTAATATTGGGATTGAGATGATTAAAATTGATGGTTGGTTTGCGGTTGATTTATTGAGTTATATGAGATGTCGGTAATATTTGTTTGCTAAAAGGATAAGAGATTTGTGAAACAATGAAAGTGTGATTGAGATTTGTGGTTGATTTGCTGATAGATAAGAGGTCGATAAAGATTTTTTTGGTTGATTAGCTAAGAGGGAGGGATAAGAGGCGAGTGAAAGTATTATTGAGATTAGTGATTGATTTACCGAGGGATAATAGGTATGAAAGTGTGATTAAGATTTGTGGTTGATTTGCTGATAGATAAGAGGTCGATAGAGATTTTTTTGGTTGATTTGCTAAGAGGGAGGGATAAGTCATAAGAGGCGAGTGAAAGTATTATTGAGATTAGTGATTGATTTACCGAGGGATAATAGGTATGAAAGTGTGATTAAAATTTTTGGTTGGTTTATTGAGTGATAAGAAGCCGGTAACATTGATTTGTCAATGATAAGAGATTTGTTGATGGTTTGCCAAGGAATAAGATGAGAGATTAGTAATATGATAGACTAATTGGAAAACAAAAAATATTGGTGGTTAAATATATGAATGAGATTGTTGGTCTACCGAAAAAGTTAAGGTAAAGAGGTTAGTGATATGATGAGATTGTTGGTTTGTCAAAAGTAAAATTAAAATATTTTGGTACTACTGAGATAGTTGGGTGTAAATATGAGGTTACAAGAATAATAATATGATAGGTCTATTAGGTAACAAATGATACTTTTAGTTGATCGAGAAATGAGGGTTAAATTGATGAACTTATGAGAAAAAAATTAAATGAATATTTATCAAATTTTTTATCATGTTTCTCTTTTTTATGAATTACAAAAACAACGTTGAATGAGAGGAGTAGGACAACCACTTGATTGTCTCAAACATCGAAGCCCCTCATGTCCATATCATAGATATTATCGACGAAAAAGATGATGAAAACGATAATGATGATGACGACGTCAAAGATGTGAGAATTGTTTATTTCAACTTTGTAAATATGAATTTTATTTATCCTTGTAACGCAAAAACATTATGCTAGTCGTATTTAAACAGTTTTATTCTTATTAAAAGTCTCACTTTTAACTACAATTTATAAAAGTCATATTTAAAAAAGTTATTATATAAAACAAACATATTATTTTAATAAGATAAAAGACTAACTAATATTCGAATAAATATGTTGGTGTAATATAATATATTGATACTTAGAAAAAACTACTCTATATATAATTTTTTATAAAATGTAAGCTGGATATAAATTTTGACATTATAATATACCTTATTTTAGGAATGTAAATATGATATAAACATTGACCTCTTAATTTGCATTATTTTTAGAAATTTAATTGAAATAAAATTAAAAAATAATAGTGTATACAAAATTATAAAGGTATAATAAATTTTAGTTTAGCTTATGAATATTATTATATATAATATAAATATAAATTTTTACCTTCAAAATATATTAATGAGACTATTTATAAATATGATTAAATTAATTTTTTAAATTAAGAAAAACTAGAAAACAACGAAACTTTCTATTCTATTAAGGTTATTTTTACCACTGGACGTTAAATTATTTATATTATTATATAATGTAATGAATATAATTGAGTTAAATCTCTAATAAAGTATATTAACAGCAATTTTTTAACTCTTATTAATTAATATTTTTAACGGCTAAAATTTTTAATGACATTTTTTCAACTCTTGTTGATTAATATTTTTAACGGCTAAAATTTTTAATGACGGCGGTAATTTTATCGTCGTAAATACGCTTTAACGACGTGAAATTAACCTATAAGAAAGGTTAAAACTACCTTTAAAAATAATTTTTTTTACTTGTTGAAAAATTCGCAGGGTCACACACCATTGATCTTCAGCCAATTTTTTCATCACCCCTAGGGCGCCTAATGCGTTGTACTGTTAATGTTATAATGTTATTGGTGGTAAAGTGAAGACTCTAAAAAGATTTTGATTCTCGAGTAAATTTTGTTTCCACAACCAAAGGAGGGAGTGGTGACACAAGCTTAGGCAACAAACTCAGCCCGGCCAAAACTCAAACCTTTGCAATATTGACAGGCATCGGGAGGCAAATTATTTGAGTAGATTAGACGAGGGCGGTTTATGTCAGACCCAAATCTTTTAAATTTCAAACGTTAAAGACACACCCATGAGTTGTAACTATCTCAGAAATAAAGAACGGAAAAAGAGTAGTGATTGAGGTAGACTTATCCAACTAAAGCTAATACGTCGGGCTCTTTAAACGCCCGATTGGAACCGAGAGCGTTTCGGGCCCAAACCTAATCTAACAACGTTTATCATGTCAATCGATAAGACCGTTAGTCGAGGAAGAAATCCGACAACTCGTTAATGATCGGTCGATTAATATTAAAAATTCATATGTTATTCCGTCTGAGGGGTAGATGGATTCAAGACATCAAGTAATCATGATCTTCCATGCAATAGATCTAATAATGTTTTTTAAAGGTGCTAATTCTTATCCATGCTTATGAACACTACTTATTTATAATATTAACTAGTTTAAGAACTTCATTGTCTCACCTAGAGCATATATTGATCCTTTCACTGTGCAACTTTTGGTTGATACTTTGCCAACATACTAAGTTGGTTTTAGAGTGGGTCACAAGTCGCACATAAGAAGGTGAGATGACGAAGTATTTAAATAATCTGCTTAAATGACCTAATTAAGAATAAGTGTGGAAGTAGAGTACAAAACAAATGTTATCCACAAAGCAAACACATTTACTAGTAATATAGCTGATCAAGTTGTGAGATTTGTAAAACAAACATAATTGTTCAAATGATAATCTAAACAATAAATAGAAACCATATCTCAAAGTAAACAAGTTTGATTGAAAGGGTTAAGAAGATTTAAGTTAGAGCAACAAACAATCAATAAATCCATCAAAGCAGTGTGACATATAATACTTGCAGCAGTAAGAGTAGTTATTTCATATCCCCCCCTCTCCCTTCCTATATTTGGTTTTCTTTCCTCCAACAACAGTAATGAAAAGTTACAATAATCCCAATCAGAAGAACATAGGACATTCATAAAAAGGCACTTAGTTAGTTGACACTACTCACTTGTATATAGCACCAACCAAACCAATCATATAATTCATTTCTAGTTGCGTTGAAAAGCAACAGTGGCTACACGAGACCCTACAGATCCGCCAAATGAATACGTTGGATATGAACGAACATGATCAACATACCGTAGCAGATAATCACAACAATCCTCCACTTTTCCACTCTCATCATCTCCTCCTACCCTCCTCCTTCTTTGATTGAAGTTTTCCACTTCTTCTATCAACTCATCTTTCGTGCTATTACATGATGTTATCACCTTATAACATATACCACACAAACATAATAAGGTAAAATTAAGAAAATGCCTACTTTTTCTTATTTCTATAATATTTATGGGGCTGGGTGGATGCTTACCAATATTCCATTTGGTGCTACCAGTTTCGATACTGAATCCCAATACAAGACCCTGAATTTATATTAGTAATAATAACTTTGCCGGTTAACTTTCAATCCATCAAATTCTACAGAGCCTAATTGAAACTATCATTCTCAATTAAAATGTAGAAATATCTCCACCTTACCTCTTTATGGAGCCATCTGGATGTAATCCAATAGCATCAAGAGTTCCTTTATCCATCACAAGTTGAAATTTTGATTCCAGCTTTGTCTCAAGTACATCATCAACCTGTAATCATTCAAATAAAATATATGGACTTTCTGGTAGATGATGGTAAGTATGCATATGTTCATTTTGAAGAGAATTACAAGTAACTAACATAGTATACTTTTTTTTATAATTGCAGTGCATTACACCCAAAGAAAACTCTTTTGTAATGGTTGCAGGTTTCAATTCCCTCTATGATAAATTTAGTGTTAATGTAATTACTTAAATAGTAAACGAGTTTATAGGCCAAGTTCCAGCATACCAAGAACTTAATGTTTGTGTATCCATCACGCTCAGAAAGTTTTTGAGCAAGGTCTACTGCAGCTTCACTGTAATCAGTACCTGTAAGACTGGAAAACCTGAACACCAAAGATAAAAATTATAGTTGTTACTTGAGCTGATCAAGAACTGTTACATAAAAAGCATAAACAAATCAAGGAGCTAAATATCAGTTGTGAACAAGTCCTACAGGTAACACTCAGGTGTAACCCAAGCTGAACCCATCTTTCAAATCAAACCCAAAATATAATTATCCTAAACAAATTAGACCTGCTTTATTCATTTGGATTCTGAATAAACACAATCAAACAGGTTGGCCCACTTTCGACATTGTAAATACCATGGGCTTCACAATTATGAGCTGCATCCATCTTCAGGGTCTTTAACAGCTCTGGGGGAGCATCTCAATCTATAACTCCCCAAAATATTCCTCTATAAAAATCTCTTACTGCATACCACAGATGGTTGCCTATAATAAAGCTATACACCCATTATACCTTATACTAGTTCCTATATATACTTTAGACAATGATTAATTAACAAACAACTACAAATGCAAATACTTTAGACAATGATTAATTGTATCTTCCACCATGATATTATTAACACTCTTTATCAACTACGTTAGTAAAAAAACAATTACAAAGAATGTTACTCCTAGTATTTCTTCCTAACTTCCAATTGGTCAAAAGATTGGAATCAAATTTACTTCTCAAGCATTTTGGAGATACCTACTTGACAAGAAGAAGATGCAAATTTAAAACCAATGAAACAACACCAAACATATAAGATTTATGTTCTGGAGTATAGACAGAAGAGAGATAGAGAGAAAGAGAGAAGCCTATCAGACAACCCCAAAACTAGATTTATGTCAAATATTTACAGTCTTATTCAAAGTAAACTAGATTTCTATCTTAAACCAAAAACTATTCAAACCCTTTTTAACTTACATAATTATTATTCCAAACATAATCTAAAGTAAATAAATATATTAGTAGTCTATATGAATAGCAGTGTTCTAAATGGCGGTCGAGGCGGCCGCCTAGGCGGCGCCTAGGCGGTAGGCGGTCCAACACCGCTCCGCCTATACATGAGGCGGTCAGATTATTTAATTATTAATTATTTTTAATTAATTAATTACTAAGATTAATATATGTATATATATATTTAATAAAAAAAACTCTTTATCACCCACTATTTATTTAAATTTTGAAATGACTCTTTACATTCCAATTCATTTATCTTCTTCTTTTTCTGTTTCTTATCTCATTCAACTCACCTCCTTGATCATCTACATCTTCTTAGATCATCTAATCTTCTATCTCTTCTCCAGCTCGTCTACATACTTATTTTTGTTAAATGTTACTATATTAGAGAATATTAATTTGACTTTTTAGTAAAATGATAATTATAGAACATCTTTATTATATTTATATTCAACCGCCTAGGCACCGCTTAGGCACCGCCTAGGCACCGCTTAGGCACCGCCTAGGCACCCAAGGCAGTAGGCAGTCACTTACCGCTCCGCCACCGCCTACCGCCGTTTAGAACACTGATGAATAGATAAATCTTTATGCATGATAATTCATGTGCTTTACTTATAAGCTCTCTGTACACAACTACATGTGTTTAGCCTTTATAGACCCAAAAATTATTTCATCCACCATTGCACATCTGGATCCCAATTCCATTGATAGACCAATAGAATATACTACTGGATCACACTTGTCAAGTTTTAAATTAGTATCAGTACTAGACAAGACTTAGTACTAAACACTTAATTTCTTGAATCATACTTAAAAATTAGGTCTCAAACTTATTTCTCATAAGATTTTATATTATTTCACTTAATGTATTAACTACATAGCTATGGGCACTTAAATTTCACTTTTATGAAATATAACCCTAATTAAAAGCAAAACTATACTTCTAACTTGAATTCAACTTGTACACAAATCAATTAACTATAGATACTCAACTGGTCTAAATAACCACCCTAAATAAATAAATTACTAATATCCTAAACATAATTCTAAATAATTAAAAATTACTAATATATACAAGTATGTGATCTATAACAAGATACTTCATGTGCATCATTTAAGGCTCAAATATAAACTTTTCCAATTTCAACCAGAATGGATTTTCAGGCAAAATAAAACAATGCTTAACCTTACTTCTTGGTGCTTAGAGAATATGTAGAAGATCTGTGACATCAAAGGGAAAACTGACATCTCAAGTTTTACATCAATGACATTATGAGGATTTACCAAATGCTTTAAGCTAGAGTAGAGGATTCAAATCATGTTCAGGAAGGTATCCTTTTAATATATAAGTTCTTTTCTTTCTTTTTTTGGCTGAGAACAATCATTCTATAAGTTGAATCCATCAAATGTTAATATAGCAAACAGATGAATTTAAAACAATTCTAGAGGGATTGGAGGAATCCATCCTGTATTCTACCTCTAAGGTGCAAATATCAACTAAATTGTATACATTAGAACATGCTCTTTCAAACACAAATACATTCAAGAAGACATCAAATCACTAATTTTGTTGACGATATTTTAATCATGCATCAGTTTCATTCAACCACCCAGACCAACCATTGAAATGTAAGAGAAACATTCAGTTTTTTTAATCAAAATAGCATTTATACAGCCCATTGAAAAGTAAGAGCATCAATCAAGAAAAATAAAATATAACACATATACAAAGTAATCATGGTACTACACATTCCAAAGGTTGTTAACTAAATTTCCACCAAAAACTAAAAGAGGAACGTTGAAGGAAATATTTACCCCAGCTTAGAAAGTTCTTGGAGAAGCAACCCGTTGCCTGTGCCAACATCAAGAACATTCCAACCAGTAACATCTTTATTAATCTGTTCAACAGGACCAGATTTACCATCGATATGATTTTGAAAATGCCTTTCAGATATGTCTGAGCATAAAGTTTTTGTCCAAGAAGCAACAGTTTCCATGACATTAGCCCCAAACCTGGAGATGGTAAACCAGGAAAAAAGTTAGTAAAATAGAGACAATAATGTTTATAACCATAATCCTGTTGTCCAGCTTTAAAAGTATTGCTTCATTCAAATGCAAGTAGTCCTAACATATGAAGCCTAAAGAACTATGATACAGGATGCAAAGCACAACAAGCCAGAGGCCTATGCAAAATGGTGAACATAAAAAAGATGTTTAGTACTATCATCAATCATCTGCGGGGAGTCCTTCAATCTTAATCTTCCATAAGTTTAGACTCTAGAGCCTGAAAATTGCTTATAAACTTTCCAAAGTACACATACCAAAACACAAAGGAACCTCTTAGAAGCTAAAGTAGATATCAAAGAGAAGAATTTCTAACATGGTGCAGAGACTTGAAGATTGGAAACAAAATCTCTTGTATTGCCTTTTTGGATGCTCCCACTAACTCTCTATACTCTTCATTATTTGTTATGAACTCTAAATAACTCTTCTCTATTCATGAATCCCTTCAATTCTCTTTTATACCCTGGACAGCACAGCCATCTAAACCAAAACTTTCTTGCAGAACTAAGCATGCATCAACAACAAATTGAATTTCTATAGAAATATTATACAAACAGCGAAAGAAAAGTCTAGGCTGACAACAAACCTTTCAAAAATCCTGTTACAACCTCTTTCAAGTTTGAGATTCCATAGTTTGACAAATTAAGCACCTCCTTCCAAAGTACTCAACATCAAAGAAATGAAAATGGTTTATTGAACTTACCACACTTCACCAGAATGTCCATGCTCACGGAAATTAACCAGTTCATCTGCATACGCAGCATCCCAATAACTCTGGAAGCCCAACATCGATGTAATAGCTTCAGCATCTGGTTCCTCCTTATCCGAGCTTTTTAAAAAATAAAGAATGATCAATTTCATTTACATATATGCTATGCCTTGAAAAATATATTAGATGTGAAGTGTAAGAGAATACAGTGAATTTTAGTCTTCCAATAGAATAAGTCAATCTGAACTCTATTAACTTTTCGGTAATGATTAAGGTCAAACAAGAAGAATTTCTCAAGTACTTATAAGATAAATGTGACGCATATTTTCCTGAAATCTCGAAATGAAATGTTGACAAGGAAATCAAAGAAGATATGGAAAGCGTACTTGTAATCGGAGGTGGCAGGGAAAGCAGAAACAGAAAGCGCCTCGGAGGCATCAGCATGACGTTGATCGTCGTCGAGAGTACTGCCGTACTCGCTCTTAATAGACCATGAGTCGGCTGCAATAGATCGGTCGTCGTCGGAGATCAGATCATTGGAAGCATATGCAGCGGCGGCGGTTACTCGCGCCTGTGATAGCTCTGGTTCTTCAGGTTGTTGCAATCGAAGTCCAGCCATATTCAACAGAGTCTAGCTAGAGATATGAAGAACTCTTCTTCACAACGAACACAGAGAAAATGGCAATAAACGTCACAAAGGATTGAGAAAATAGTTTTTAGGTTTCTCAGTTGATCTTTCTCTCTCTCTCTAGCTCCGTCAGAGAAGAAGGGTTCAAGCGCCTGACGTTGGATCTAGCCTTCTTCTTCTTCAGGTATATTTTTATTTTACGTATATCTTTTTTTATTTTATATTTTATTTTTACATTTTAAGTCGGTTTTAGTTGATAATTATTCGTTGTAATAAGTAGTAATGATCTACTTTTGTTTTATGTTAGTTTTTTCATTGAAAATTTTATAATTCAAATAATTTTTCAATGAATTTGTTTATACATTTTGATTGTCTTGAATCCTATTTTAGATCATATTTTAAGTTTATGTTGCGTCTCTTTTTATCCGCACATAAGATAAAGTTATCGGGTTGTTTTTTATTATTTTTAATAAAATGATTTGGAATAAGTTTCTACTTTTTTTTAATACATGTGTACATAGTCAATTTCTATTTGATATAATATTTGACTTTTTACTACATACTAATCTTTGGTTAAATATATTTATTCAGCTTATTTTATTAAATCACTCGTCATCTTTATGAATTTCTAGAATCACTGAGAAAAGATTTTATGATTGTTTGATTAGAATTTTAATTATTGTAAGTTTTGATTTTGTTGACGAAGTTTTGCAATTTATTTTCGTTATATATTTTTTTAGTTAAATCAATGATAACTAATTCATTTAAATAAAAGTATACCATCCCACAATTAAACCGACCAACCATATCAGAGTTTAAACAAAATCGTGGGTTAGGATATTATGACTTATTCGGTTGAGCTTTGTTAAATAACACAATATAATCAATTATCATTTCACTCGTATTCTTATATAAGAAAGAATGTCAATTTTATCATCGAATTATAACGAAATATTCACGTATATCACTGAACTAATTTTTGTTTGTTAATACCATTGTAGTTGAGAATTCAAGTCCGTTAAACGATGACACGTATAATTAACATGTCATTTTTTTAAAAATTAATATATATTATATTTTTATTCACAATTTCTAAATAATAAAACTTTTATATTTTCAGAATTATTAACCAAAACAGTTAAACATTTTGAGAGGAATTAATAATAATTCATTTTTTTTAATTAATATATTTTTATTAATAAACTTTGTTATTTAGAAATGTTAATAAAAATAAATATTAAAAATATATTAATTAAAAAAATAAATTATTATTAATGCCTCTCAAAATGTATAATTTGTTTGATTAATACATTTAAAATGTAAAATTAAATTTTATTATTTAAAAATAGTGAATAAAAATAAATATATAATATATATTATTTTTTAAAAAATAACATTTTAAAATTAGTTCAGTAATATACTTAAATATTCTGTTATAGTTTAATAATAAAATTGTCATTATTCCCTTTTTATATATTATATCAATACATTTAATTTATCTTTATTTATTTTTATATATTAATAAATATATGTACAAAAATAAGACAGAATATTTAAATAACTCTGAAAAAAATATATAAATCCTTGAACTTCTGATCTATTTACAATTTATTCCCCAAACGTTTTATATAATCAACTAATCCCAATTCATCAAATAAAAAGAACAATTACTGTCTATAATATCAATTAGAGCATAAGGGTTCATGTTAGAATACAATTTATCAAACAAACATAAAGAAAACAGAATAATAGAGTAATAGGAATCCTCCAATAGAGATTTTGCAATTGAGAATTCAATCAATAATAATGAACATTCTGCATTCAATGTCATACAATAACTGAAAACTTTGACTAGCTTGAACTATTGAATCAAAAAATTATGAGTAGTAGGAAGCTGCAGCATGATAATCCAAGAAAATTAGTAAAACTGCTTCTCAATTTGTGGCCATAACCTGCAAATATCAATCAGTTATTGCACCATTGTCAAACCTTTATAATCAAACAGAGAAAGATAATCAGCATCTTCAGGGTTATACCTATTATTTCAAGATAACCATTTCTGACATTCCATTCAAAATCCCAATGTTTTCGATCATTCTTTATTGTCCAGTAAGCCCATCCAAAAGAAGCTTCGTCGTAGACCTCTAACTGAGCCTTTCCAAAATCTTGATAGTCTTTTTCAGAACCACTCGTCACATTCCACTCATTCACCCATTCTCCTGTAACCAACCATACACATTTTCATAAATCAGATACATTTCAGATAACAATCAATAAAAGAAGAAAATATGTTTTTCTAATCTCTACCTATGAAAACGAGGGGACCATTCGCACTGTTTAAAGCTTGTAATTGGGTTTCTCTACTTTTATGAATGAATTGTATATTGTCTTTGCTACTCATGTTGACGAAATAATTATCGAAAAGATTGTAGTAATGTATGTCCACCACAAGGTTCGAAGGACCTATATTGGCTTGTAACAGTTCCAAAGGATCTGCCTTTCCAATTCTTTGACAAACAATCACGTAAGCTGTCGTGGAATATTTTCGCACAATTTGGTATCCTTGTTTGTAAAATGAAGTCAGGACATCCAATGGGACATTCGCAGCTGACGGTTCATTGAGCAATTCAATTCCCAGCAAGGCTGGATGGCTTGCGTACCTGTGAATATAGAATTTAATTTCATTACTATTGTTTTTGCTTCTTGATACATTTCCAGTTACATTATTATTACCTGGAGGCTAAGAAGTCTATAACATCCAAAGTTTGTGAAATATAATCTTGCGAGGTAGGCCATCCAGTTAAACCATCTCTGCTAGAACTATGCTCCATCCCATTTTGAGAACCGGGAGCTGCATGAAGATCTATTATACACTTTATGTTATAGGCCCTGCATCAAACTCGAGAAAATGTCATATAATGGGGGTGCAGAGTAATATGAAGAGGGGAATGATCAAAGCAGGACCTACTGGGCCCAAGTAAACGCATTGTCAAGAGCTTCCAAAGAACCTCCTATATAAGGGTATGGAGGATTAGGATCAAAAGCTATCCACCAACCTACTGGTATCCTCACCGAATTTATACCATGTTGATGCAGAAAATCAAAGTCCTCAATGGTTATGAATTTGTTCCTGTGCTTCTGCAATTCAATTTGATCAAATCAGGTCATTTTCTTTCTGAATTTCCAGAAAGTAGCTTTTTTACCTTGAAAACTTCTTTTGCCTTAGCATGACCATATCCATTGGCAAGTTGGTAATCGCCATGGAGATCATTTGAAACAATCGTCATCTCAAACGTGGCTGTATTATCATCCCATCCTGGGATTCCTGGGTAGTCTGCAGTTATTCGATTTGCTATCGAGGTCTACAAATGTAAAATCATAATTCACAATAAGCTATCATCCCTATTAGTTTTCCTATCTATTAGCATAGTACATACCTGAAGATATGTCCCACTTTGAAGCTTAATATGGATTCTATCGTTGTTATACCTCTCGATATAAAACGTTTCCATAGCAGATGGTGATTCGGCTGTTGCAGTTACAGAATTCCCTTCACCATTGAAGGTAAAAAATTGGCCTTGCATAGTACGAAACTGAAATTCTGAATCTGATACTCTCCACAACTTTAGTGAATGAGAATTAAAAGATTAGTGAGAAACCTTAAAATATCAACCTAATTTCAAATGATGATGTTTGAAGCACTAGAATCAAATCTCCATTCTCACCCTGAATGTTTCCCATGAAGATGGGATATCCTTATCAACTGTAACATCCATTCCACCTCCATTCTCAGCTGAAACATACTTTTGCAGTGTTACTGATCTCAGCTGAACCTCAGTTCCGTCCTGCAAGTTTAATCACAACAGTTAAGATTATGAAGAAGAAGAAATGAAAATCAAACAAACATTTTGTTGTGTCAATAAGAAAGCTCACAAGCATGTCCCCATTATAGATTCCATCAAACAGGGAAGGTTTAATCCAGCCCTCTATAACCAACCATCCACCGAGATTCACCCCTCTCACTTTTGAATCTCCATGCAAACCCTCCACTAAGATGAATAAAAGAATTCAATTTTCTCAGAATGGAAAAGAAAGAAAAGTGAAGTACAGAATGGAATAAACCTGACCTGAGTATGAAACTGTGAACATGAGCCAGCAAGAAAGCAGAAATATGAAAACCCATTTGTAGATAATAGCTTCCATGGATGATGTGGTCCACAATCATATCAAAACAGTGGTCTGCAAAAGAAACTGATTAGACCTCTTCAATGGAGCAGATGATACAAGCCCTAGCAAAAATAAAAAACCCAATTTGGAGATGGAAACCCACTATATTCCTTTCTTATCAGTGAGTGTATTCCAAAGCATTCCTTGTAAACAGCAACAAAGAAGAATTTGATATCTTATCACAATATTTTACTTCCAGGGGTCAATCTTCATCTTCTCCAGAATGTGACGAATTCATAAAAAATGAGAATAGATTGAAGAAAATTGGTTTTCTGAATAAATGAATCTGTGTAGTTTCATATAGAACCTGGAATAGAAAAGAGAGAGAAAGAGAAGTAGAAAGTTCAATGGGGGAAGGATTTGAAAAAGGAAGATTTCAAATGAGCATATTTTTAGTGGACATTCAAATGAGCACTTATCAATCTAAGGACTTTATGATCTTGTTATAAAAAGTTACAGATGTATAATTTTTCAGTAGAAATTTGTGGATTCAATTGATTATTGTTATGATATGCTTCAAAAAGGAAATGATTATTAATGTTATAGTTCAAATTTCTTTTATTAATGTCGGTTTGATACAAATTATTGGAATTTAATTTGAAGTACTTTAATATTTCTACAACATTTTTTTTTTCTTTCAAAAAGTTTAGATTTCATTCATAATGTAGGACTTAAAACATTTCAAATAACTATTGTAATTGAAGATTTTACACAAAGAAATATCATATAATAATACTCATCATATTTAATTTAATTCAAATGAGTTATAACATAAGACTAATAATAAAAAAGATTTTCATAAACTTAGGATGTACCTCAAAGGATTATAATTACTTTAGATATTATATAGATGTGAATATCTCAAAGTGTTTGTACAGATCTTGAGCAATAATGATTAACAATATTATAAATGACCATTATATTTCGCTTATTGGGTTTTGATTTTGAATATAATTGTTTTGAAATGATTTTTCTTTAATTTTGAGAAAAAAATGATATTTGTATTTTTATTTTATTTTAATATCACTAATTTATTTATTATTCATATTTTATAAGAATTATAATTTTGTATTTTATAATAATATGAATTTTTAATATATTTTAATGTTGGAGAAATCGAATAATAGCACATGTTTAGCAATTCAGAAATAAACAAGCTACAACAAGGCCTAACAATTCTTTTTCCCTTTTGTGTAATCAAATAGACAGGCAAAACAATTGAACATCAAACAATCAAACAATCAAAAACAGAGAGCAGGACACCAAGATTTTACGTGGAAAACCCAAATTAGGTAAAAACCACGGGACACTTCGGCCACTTAAATCATCCACTATATCAAATGGGTATACAATGTAGTTCAATACAAGCATAGAGGTAATCTAACAAAAGTTATCAATTGACCTCATCCTAACTTGTCATTCACATACATTATTATCATCACTAAAGATGGCTAACCAAATGGAGAAGAGATAAAGGAAATCAGAAGAAGAACCTGTTGCTCCAGTGAAGGAATTGTTGCTTCAATGAAGGAAGAACTGCTGGAAGAGAGAGAGAGAAAAACCAACACTAAAACTGCTGTGTTTTTTTTTCCTTAATTAAATATGCCCTAATGAGCTTTATTAATTTGTTAGGCCCAGCTGTCAAATGAGCTGACCCAACAAATCTCCCCCGTCAACGCAACTTCGCGGGCTCCAATAAACTCGCTCTCTCCCGACAATCTTCAAATTTGTCCTTAGGCAAGGATTTCGTAAACATATCGGCACCATTCTCACTTGTATGAATCTTCTCCAAGTTCAGCTCTTTTGCCTCAAGCACATCACGTATCCAATGATACCTCACGTCGATGTGTTTGGATCTCGAATGAAAAGCTGAATTCTTTGAGAGATGAATGGCACTTTGACTGTCGCAAAACAAAGTAAACTTCTCTTGTTTTTGGCCCAACTCTTGTAGGAACTTCTTCATCCATAACACCTCTTTACATGCCTCAGTAGCTGCAATATACTCAGCTTCTGTAGTAGACAAAGCAACACACCTTTGTAACCTTGACTGCCACGAAACAGCACCGCCTGCAAAGGTAACCAAAAAACCTGATATAGATTTTCTTGAATCAACATCACCCGCCATATCAGAATCTGTAAAGCCTTCCAAAATAGGAGTATCACTTCCGAAGCATAAACGTGCTTTCGAACAGCCTCGAAGATATCTGAGAATCCACTTAACAGCCAACCAATATTCTTCTCCAGGGTTGGAGAGATACCGACTAACAACACCAACTGCGTGTGCTATGTCCGGTCTTGTACATACCATGACATACATAAGACTACCAACTGCAGAGGCATAAGGTACATTCTTCATTTCATCTTTCTCTTTCTCACTTGTAGGACATTGTTTAGAACTCAACTTGAAATGACCTGTAAGTGGAACTGAAACCGGTTTTGCATTTTTCATTACAAACCTCTCAAGTACCTTCTCAATGTACTTCTCATGTGATAGCCAAAGTGTTCTGTTCTTACTGTCTCTTGTGATTTCCATGCCTAAGATCTGCTTCACTGAACCCAAATCCTTCATCGCAAAAGACTTGTTCAAATCCCTTTTGAGCTTCTCAATTTTTGCAATATCTTGCCCAACAATCAGCATATCATCAACATAGAGCAGAAGAATAACATAATCATCAACACCGTATCTCTTGATGAAAACACAATGATCAGAAGTAGTCTTACTGTACCCATTTGCTTCCATGAAGGAGTCAAATTTCCTGTACCATTGTCTAGGCGCTTGTTTGAGCCCATACAAGCTTTTCCTCAACCTGCAGACAAGATCTTCTTTACCTTTAACTTTGAAACCCTCAGGTTGTTCCATATAGATCTCTTCCTCCAAGTCACCATGGAGAAATACAGTCTTCACATCCAGTTGTTCAATTTCCAAATCTTGACTAGCAGCCAATGCTAACACAACTCTAATGGATGACCTCTTCACAACCGGTGAGAAGATCTCTTCAAAATCAATCCCCTTTTTCTGTCCAAAGCCTTTCACAACCAGTCTTGCTTTGTATCGAGGTTGTGAGCTATTCTCTTGGTGCTTCAACTTGAATACCCACTTGTTCTTCAAAGTCTTCTTTCCTTTTGGAAGTTTCACCAAGTCATAAGTTTCGTTCTCTTGCAAGGAATTTATCTCTTCTTGCATTGCCACCGACCACTTGTTCTTGTTTTCATGAGACAATGCTTCTTGATAGGTTTCTGGTTCTCCCCCGTCAGTCAACATCACATACTCATTGGGAGGATATCTACTAGAAGGTTGTCGCTGCCTACTAGATCTTCTAATATGCTGATCATCAGGTGGCTCTAGAGAACTATCATCATCTTGTTCAGCTTCCTCTGTTGGCTCATCATCAACTAAAGGAGTCTCATCAACCTCAACTTGGGCATTTTCCACATCATTGGGCTGTGATTGTGGTGTATGAATCCTACCATTGTCAAGCAATTCATTCTCTGTAGACTTCGTCTTTTCTTTTTTCTCAAAGTCTTCAATGGTCTGATCTTCAAAGAATACCACATCTCTGCTTCTAATGAGTTTCTTGTTAACCGGATCCCAACATCGGTACCCAAATTCTCCGTGGCCATACCCAATAAAGATACACTGTCTCGTCTTGCTATCAAGCTTAGCTCTCTCATCTCGAGGAACATGAACAAACACTTTACAACCAAAAACTCTCAAGTGATCATAAGAGACGTTTTTACCTCTCCAAACTCTTTCTAGAATGTCGCCATCTAAAGGAGTTGAGGGTGAAAGGTTTATCAGATCAACCGATGTCTTCATTGCCTCTCTCCAAAAGGATTTTGGCAACTTAACATGAGACAACATACACAAAATTCTCTCATTGATAGACCTGTTCATCCTCTCTACAACTCCATTCTGTTGAGGTGTTTTTGGCACAGTCTTCAAAAGTTTGATCCCATGACTTTTACAGTATTCCACAAATGGTCCTCTGTATTCGCCACCATTGTCCGAACGAACACATTTCAACTTCTTCCTAGTTTCTCTCTCCACTTCAGCATGAAACAACTTGAAGTAATCCAATGCTTGATCCTTAGTCTTCAAGCAATAGGCCCACACCTTCCTTGAGCAATCATCGATAAAAGTGATGTAATAATGAGCACCACCTAAAGTCAAGGAATCCATAAAACATATGTCTGTGTGAACCATATCTAGGATATTGGCTTCCTAGATGGAGAGAAGCTTTTAAAGGAAACTCTATGTTGCTTACCAACTAAGCAATCTGTGCATGTCTTCAAATCTGTGGACTTTAAGCCCTGAAGATCGACTGTCCATGAGAGAACTCGCATGCCATTCTGACTTAAGTGACCAAGTCGTTTATGCCAAAGTTGTGCTGAACAATCATTAACTTCATTTGCTTCTCCCCCGTAAGACTTAGTCTCTGTCACATAAAGAGAACCGACCTTCTTTCCTTTAGCTATCACCAAAGACCCCTTAGTGAGTTTCCATTTTCCTTCACCAAAGTAACTATGATAGCCCTCATCATCAAGAATACCAGTAGAGATCAAATTCATCCGAATATCAGGAACATGTCGAACATTCTTCAAAAGTAGTTTGCACGAAGTGTTAGTATCCAAACAGACATCTCCTTTTCCAACAATCTTACACGTAACATGGTTTCCCAACGTCACTGAACCAAACTGTCCACTAGTGTAAGAAGCAAATATATCACAACGATTAGTGACATGATAAGAAGCACCTGAGTCTACCACCCATTGTGTATCTTGAGAAACAAGGTTGATACTATCATTGTCGTAAACAATATCGATGTCGTTACCACCCACATCTGCAACCTTACTACTTCCATCTTGCTTATTCTCCTTTTGTTCCCGCTTCAAAGATCTGCACTGATATTTCTTGTGTCCTGGCTTGCCACAATGATAACATGTAATCTCTTTTCTCGAGCTGGATGTTCCCCGTGACCTGTCTGAACTGCCACTGCGATTCTTTGGAGTTTTACTTTTACTTCTACCCATTTTCTCAGTCACGAACACCTGACTTGGAGTCGAGAAGCCCTGTTCTTTTCTTCTAGCCTCTTCATTCAACACGCTCTCTTTCATCATTTTCAAAGTGAGCTTACCTTGTGGAACAGAATTGGTAATTGAAACCACAAGTGTTTCCCAACTATCAGGCAGAGAATTAATCAAACACATAGCATGAAGCTCATCATCAAATTTCATTCCTATCGCAACCAACTCATTTAGAATCCCCTGAAAAGCATTTAGATGCTCAGACATAGAAGAACCATCTTGATATTTCAACGAGCAAAGCTTCTGTTAGATAAATTCAGACCGGTTCAAATAAACCTAACTTAAATAAACCTTCCATGCAGGAACAAGGAACCGAACCGGATGAACAAGAGAACCAACTGAAGAAACCTAACCGGTCAAGCTACCAAACCGATCAAGAGTATTCGGAACGTGACCGCACAAAGGAAGGATCGGCCAAAGCTCAAAACCGGAACCATCAAACAGCCGATTATCCACAAGACAAGAATAACCGGAAGAAGTCCGGTTACTTCACTACCAAAAGACATTCGGCCAAGTCAAGCGGCCGACCAGTACAAGAAGACAATTTGGGTATCTGTTGAGAATGATACCAAAGGAACAGACTGAATACTTCCATATCCATGCAAGTCTGAGGAAAGACTGTAGGCTGCAGAAAACAGTACTACCGGATCCTTCTACTTCGGGATAAGCCAGAAAGGAAATTTTCAAAGTACAGACAACTGTCCAAACAGACAGTGCCTACATTAAGTAAAAGACAAACCCAGCAGGTTTGCCTTACAGACCGGCAGGTCTGAGACAGGATACCAGGTCTGAGGAGACGACCGCAGGTCTGAGACACTGAATCACTGCACCTCTGATCAGCCAATCAGATTCAAGGCAGTGAAATATGACCGTTGGCATATTTCACCTATAAAAGGAGGCAGTTGCAGAAGAGTAAATGCGGGACAAACACTGGGATAACGAGCGCTAAGAGCATTTACTACAAGTGATAAGAGTGTGCTGTTTTAGAAAGCCTAAGTGTTGAAAGTTAAAGTGTGTTTTACAATTTCGGTGTAAATTGTAAGAGTGTTATCGAGCAGGAAATAAGTCTCGATCGGCTTGTACTTGTATTCCTTAGTGAATATCCTTCTCGCGGTTTCGAGAGGAAGGGGTGACGTAGGAGTTTTATCTCCGAACATCCATAAAATCTGTTGTGTTATTTACTTTCTGCAGGCTTCATTATATAACCGACTAACTTAACCATACCGCTCCAAATCGACTAACCTAACCATA